>NW_026871530.1:0-107273 GCF_028564815.1 Eubalaena glacialis
ACACCGAGGACCGGCATGCTCGACTGGGAAGCTAAGAAACATCCAGGCCCGGAAACCTTTCCAGTCACTCTCAATATGCTAAGTGTAGGGCAACACACTGCACGCCTCCTTGGGAGAGCTAGATTTCCTCAGCACTCCAACAGCTCCGGGCCATCGGTTGTCTCACGTCTACATGTCATGCATATCTGCCTCAATGCCCTAGGCTGAGCGGCACTGAGAAACCAATACTGTTTCACATTCCTTCTACAAAGTCATACCTTAAGACCCCATACTTACAGGAGAAAGTTGCCTTGCGTTCCTGCTGTAACCAAAGCACAGTTCTTCCTCTTACACTGCAGGGATTTAGAAGAGGCTAAGCCCCTATAGCGAACCTAGAGCATTCCTTGGGAGAGGCAGTTCGCTACATGCAGAACTCCGTGCCAAGAACACGTTCTTCAGGGAAGGGACCAGTGTGTAGCTAGAGTGTATAGTAACTTGGTAGAAATCACAAGGAGGTAGGCTGCGTGTTCACTGGAAACGGAGACCTGATGGCACAAGGCTTGCTTTCCCATTTTGAAAGCTCCATTCATGCCGCCTTGAACCTACCTAAATACCAGTGTTTTGGACAAGTTTCTAGTCACTGTAGGCAGGGCTCTGGGCAGGGAACGAGTTGTTTCTAAATCAACAGGGTGCTTTCATAGCCTGGGTGGGAGCTCCTCCTGAGACGCTCTAGAGCTACAAGGAAACTTGACGTGAGTCCTTTCCTCCAGGTAAAGCCTTGAATATCCCTGCTGAAGCGGAACGTGGAGCAGTTGCCTTGAGACATTACTTGCAGTTCTCCTTTCTTTTAACGTTAGTACGCTTTGCAAGACACCTAGGATCTCGCTGGGCACCCGATTCCGTGCAAGAACACCGAGTACCGGCAGGCTCCACTGGGTTGCTAAGAAACCTCCAGGCCCGGATACCTTTCCCAGTCACTCTGTGTATGTTAAGTGTAGGGCAACACACTGCACTCTTCCTTGGGAGAGCTACATTTCCTCAGCACTCCAACAGCTCCATGTAATCTGTTCTCTCACGTCCTACATGTCATGCAAATTGCCTCAATGCCCTAGGCTGAGCGGCACGGAGAAATCAAAACTGCTTCGCATTCCTTCCACAAAGTCATACCTTGAGGCCCCACACTTACAGGAGAAACTCGGCTTGCGTTCCTCCTGTAACCAAAGCACAGTTCTTCCTCTTACACGGCAGGGTTTTGGAAGAGCCTAAGCCCCGATAGCGTTACCAAAGCGTTCCTTGGAGAGGCAGTTCGCTACATGCAGAACTCCGTGCCAAGAAAACATTCTTCAGGGAAGGGACCACTGTGTAGTTTGAGGGAATATTTACTTGGTAGAAACCACAAGGGGGTAGGCTGCGTGTTCACTGGAAACGGGGACCTGATGGCACAAGGCTTGCTTTCCCATTTTCAAAGCTCCATTCATGCCGCCTTGAACCTACCTAAATACCAGTGTTTTGGACGAGTTTCTAGTCACTGTAGGCAGGGCTCTGGGAAGGGAACGAGTTTTTTCTAAATCAACAGGGTGCTTTCGTAGCCTGGGTGGGAGCTCCACCTGAGCCGCTCTAGAGCTCAAAGGAAACTTGACGTGAGTCGTTTCCTCAAGGTAAAGCCTTGAATAGCCCCGCTGAAGCCGAAGCGTGGAGCAGTTTCCTGGAGACATGAGTTGCAGTTCGGCTTTCTTTTAACCTTAGTACGCTTATGAAGACACCTAGTAACTCTCGTGGGCACCCTATTCCCTGCAAGAACACCGAGGACCGGCATGCTCGACTGGGAAGCTAAGAAACATCCAGGCCCGGAAACCTTTCCCAGTCACTCTCAATATGCTAAGTGTAGGGCAACACACTGCACGCCTCCTTGGGAGAGCTAGATTTCCTCAGCACTCCAACAGCTCCGGGCCATCGGTTGTCTCACGTCTACATGTCATGCATATCTGCCTCAATGCCCTAGGCTGAGCGGCACTGAGAAACCAATACTGTTTCACATTCCTTCTACAAAGTCATACCTTAAGACCCCATACTTACAGGAGAAAGTTGCCTTGCGTTCCTGCTGTAACCAAAGCACAGTTCTTCCTCTTACACTGCAGGGATTTAGAAGAGGCTAAGCCCCTATAGCGAACCTAGAGCATTCCTTGGGAGAGGCAGTTCGCTACATGCAGAACTCCGTGCCAAGAACACGTTATTCAGGGAAGGGACCAGTGTGTAGCTAGAGTGTATAGTAACTTGGTAGAAATCACAAGGAGGTAGGCTGCGTGTTCACTGGAAACGGAGACCTGATGGCACAAGGCTTGCTTTCCCATTTTGAAAGCTCCATTCATGCCGCCTTGAACCTACCTAAATACCAGTGTTTTGGACAAGTTTCTAGTCACTGTAGGCAGGGCTCTGGGCAGGGAACGAGTTGTTTCTAAATCAACAGGGTGCTTTCATAGCCTGGGTGGGAGCTCCTCCTGAGACGCTCTAGAGCTACAAGGAAACTTGACGTGAGTCCTTTCCTCCAGGTAAAGCCTTGAATATCCCTGCTGAAGCGGAACGTGGAGCAGTTGCCTTGAGACATTACTTGCAGTTCTCCTTTCTTTTAACGTTAGTACGCTTTGCAAGACACCTAGGATCTCGCTGGGCACCCGATTCCGTGCAAGAACACCGAGTACCGGCAGGCTCCACTGGGTTGCTAAGAAACCTCCAGGCCCGGATACCTTTCCCAGTCACTCTGTGTATGTTAAGTGTAGGGCAACACACTGCACTCTTCCTTGGGAGAGCTACATTTCCTCAGCACTCCAACAGCTCCATGTAATCTGTTCTCTCACGTCCTACATGTCATGCAAATTGCCTCAATGCCCTAGGCTGAGCGGCACGGAGAAATCAAAACTGCTTCGCATTCCTTCCACAAAGTCATACCTTGAGGCCCCACACTTACAGGAGAAACTCGGCTTGCGTTCCTCCTGTAACCAAAGCACAGTTCTTCCTCTTACACGGCAGGGTTTTGGAAGAGCCTAAGCCCCGATAGCGTTACCAAAGCGTTCCTTGGGAGAGGCAGTTCGCTACATGCAGAACTCCGTGCCAAGAAAACATTCTTCAGGGAAGGGACCACTGTGTAGTTTGAGGGAATATTTACTTGGTAGAAACCACAAGGGGGTAGGCTGCGTGTTCACTGGAAACGGGGACCTGATGGCACAAGGCTTGCTTTCCCATTTTGAAAGCTCCATTCATGCCGCCTTGAACCTACCTAAATACCAGTGTTTTGGACGAGTTTCTAGTCACTGTAGGCAGGGCTCTGGGAAGGGAACGAGTTTTTTCTAAATCAACAGGGTGCTTTCGTAGCCTGGGTGGGAGCTCCACCTGAGCCGCTCTAGAGCTCAAAGGAAACTTGACGTGAGTCGTTTCCTCAAGGTAAAGCCTTGAATAGCCCCGCTGAAGCCGAAGCGTGGAGCAGTTTCCTGGAGACATGAGTTGCAGTTCGGCTTTCTTTTAACCTTAGTACGCTTATGAAGACACCTAGTAACTCTCGTGGGCACCCTATTCCCTGCAAGAACACCGAGGACCGGCATGCTCGACTGGGAAGCTAAGAAACATCCAGGCCCGGAAACCTTTCCCAGTCACTCTCAATATGCTAAGTGTAGGGCAACACACTGCACGCCTCCTTGGGAGAGCTAGATTTCCTCAGCACTCCAACAGCTCCGGGCCATCGGTTGTCTCACGTCTACATGTCATGCATATCTGCCTCAATGCCCTAGGCTGAGCGGCACTGAGAAACCAATACTGTTTCACATTCCTTCTACAAAGTCATACCTTAAGACCCCATACTTACAGGAGAAAGTTGCCTTGCGTTCCTGCTGTAACCAAAGCACAGTTCTTCCTCTTACACTGCAGGGATTTAGAAGAGGCTAAGCCCCTATAGCGAACCTAGAGCATTCCTTGGGAGAGGCAGTTCGCTACATGCAGAACTCCGTGCCAAGAACACGTTATTCAGGGAAGGGACCAGTGTGTAGCTAGAGTGTATAGTAACTTGGTAGAAATCACAAGGAGGTAGGCTGCGTGTTCACTGGAAACGGAGACCTGATGGCACAAGGCTTGCTTTCCCATTTTGAAAGCTCCATTCATGCCGCCTTGAACCTACCTAAATACCAGTGTTTTGGACAAGTTTCTAGTCACTGTAGGCAGGGCTCTGGGCAGGGAACGAGTTGTTTCTAAATCAACAGGGTGCTTTCATAGCCTGGGTGGGAGCTCCTCCTGAGACGCTCTAGAGCTACAAGGAAACTTGACGTGAGTCCTTTCCTCCAGGTAAAGCCTTGAATATCCCTGCTGAAGCGGAACGTGGAGCAGTTGCCTTGAGACATTACTTGCAGTTCTCCTTTCTTTTAACGTTAGTACGCTTTGCAAGACACCTAGGATCTCGCTGGGCACCCGATTCCGTGCAAGAACACCGAGTACCGGCAGGCTCCACTGGGTTGCTAAGAAACCTCCAGGCCCGGATACCTTTCCCAGTCACTCTGTGTATGTTAAGTGTAGGGCAACACACTGCACTCTTCCTTGGGAGAGCTACATTTCCTCAGCACTCCAACAGCTCCATGTAATCTGTTCTCTCACGTCCTACATGTCATGCAAATTGCCTCAATGCCCTAGGCTGAGCGGCACGGAGAAATCAAAACTGCTTCGCATTCCTTCCACAAAGTCATACCTTGAGGCCCCACACTTACAGGAGAAACTCGGCTTGCGTTCCTCCTGTAACCAAAGCACAGTTCTTCCTCTTACACGGCAGGGTTTTGGAAGAGCCTAAGCCCCGATAGCGTTACCAAAGCGTTCCTTGGGAGAGGCAGTTCGCTACATGCAGAACTCCGTGCCAAGAAAACATTCTTCAGGGAAGGGACCACTGTGTAGTTTGAGGGAATATTTACTTGGTAGAAACCACAAGGGGGTAGGCTGCGTGTTCACTGGAAACGGGGACCTGATGGCACAAGGCTTGCTTTCCCATTTTCAAAGCTCCATTCATGCCGCCTTGAACCTACCTAAATACCAGTGTTTTGGACGAGTTTCTAGTCACTGTAGGCAGGGCTCTGGGAAGGGAACGAGTTTTTTCTAAATCAACAGGGTGCTTTCGTAGCCTGGGTGGGAGCTCCACCTGAGCCGCTCTAGAGCTCAAAGGAAACTTGACGTGAGTCGTTTCCTCAAGGTAAAGCCTTGAATAGCCCCGCTGAAGCCGAAGCGTGGAGCAGTTTCCTGGAGACATGAGTTGCAGTTCGGCTTTCTTTTAACCTTAGTACGCTTATGAAGACACCTAGTAACTCTCGTGGGCACCCTATTCCCTGCAAGAACACCGAGGACCGGCATGCTCGACTGGGAAGCTAAGAAACATCCAGGCCCGGAAACCTTTCCCAGTCACTCTCAATATGCTAAGTGTAGGGCAACACACTGCACGCCTCCTTGGGAGAGCTAGATTTCCTCAGCACTCCAACAGCTCCGGGCCATCGGTTGTCTCACGTCTACATGTCATGCATATCTGCCTCAATGCCCTAGGCTGAGCGGCACTGAGAAACCAATACTGTTTCACATTCCTTCTACAAAGTCATACCTTAAGACCCCATACTTACAGGAGAAAGTTGCCTTGCGTTCCTGCTGTAACCAAAGCACAGTTCTTCCTCTTACACTGCAGGGATTTAGAAGAGGCTAAGCCCCTATAGCGAACCTAGAGCATTCCTTGGGAGAGGCAGTTCGCTACATGCAGAACTCCGTGCCAAGAACACGTTATTCAGGGAAGGGACCAGTGTGTAGCTAGAGTGTATAGTAACTTGGTAGAAATCACAAGGAGGTAGGCTGCGTGTTCACTGGAAACGGAGACCTGATGGCACAAGGCTTGCTTTCCCATTTTGAAAGCTCCATTCATGCCGCCTTGAACCTACCTAAATACCAGTGTTTTGGACAAGTTTCTAGTCACTGTAGGCAGGGCTCTGGGCAGGGAACGAGTTGTTTCTAAATCAACAGGGTGCTTTCATAGCCTGGGTGGGAGCTCCTCCTGAGACGCTCTAGAGCTACAAGGAAACTTGACGTGAGTCCTTTCCTCCAGGTAAAGCCTTGAATATCCCTGCTGAAGCGGAACGTGGAGCAGTTGCCTTGAGACATTACTTGCAGTTCTCCTTTCTTTTAACGTTAGTACGCTTTGCAAGACACCTAGGATCTCGCTGGGCACCCGATTCCGTGCAAGAACACCGAGTACCGGCAGGCTCCACTGGGTTGCTAAGAAACCTCCAGGCCCGGATACCTTTCCCAGTCACTCTGTGTATGTTAAGTGTAGGGCAACACACTGCACTCTTCCTTGGGAGAGCTACATTTCCTCAGCACTCCAACAGCTCCATGTAATCTGTTCTCTCACGTCCTACATGTCATGCAAATTGCCTCAATGCCCTAGGCTGAGCGGCACGGAGAAATCAAAACTGCTTCGCATTCCTTCCACAAAGTCATACCTTGAGGCCCCACACTTACAGGAGAAACTCGGCTTGCGTTCCTCCTGTAACCAAAGCACAGTTCTTCCTCTTACACGGCAGGGTTTTGGAAGAGCCTAAGCCCCGATAGCGTTACCAAAGCGTTCCTTGGGAGAGGCAGTTCGCTACATGCAGAACTCCGTGCCAAGAAAACATTCTTCAGGGAAGGGACCACTGTGTAGTTTGAGGGAATATTTACTTGGTAGAAACCACAAGGGGGTAGGCTGCGTGTTCACTGGAAACGGGGACCTGATGGCACAAGGCTTGCTTTCCCATTTTGAAAGCTCCATTCATGCCGCCTTGAACCTACCTAAATACCAGTGTTTTGGACGAGTTTCTAGTCACTGTAGGCAGGGCTCTGGGAAGGGAACGAGTTTTTTCTAAATCAACAGGGTGCTTTCGTAGCCTGGGTGGGAGCTCCACCTGAGCCGCTCTAGAGCTCAAAGGAAACTTGACGTGAGTCGTTTCCTCAAGGTAAAGCCTTGAATAGCCCCGCTGAAGCCGAAGCGTGGAGCAGTTTCCTGGAGACATGAGTTGCAGTTCGGCTTTCTTTTAACCTTAGTACGCTTATGAAGACACCTAGTAACTCTCGTGGGCACCCTATTCCCTGCAAGAACACCGAGGACCGGCATGCTCGACTGGGAAGCTAAGAAACATCCAGGCCCGGAAACCTTTCCCAGTCACTCTCAATATGCTAAGTGTAGGGCAACACACTGCACGCCTCCTTGGGAGAGCTAGATTTCCTCAGCACTCCAACAGCTCCGGGCCATCGGTTGTCTCACGTCTACATGTCATGCATATCTGCCTCAATGCCCTAGGCTGAGCGGCACTGAGAAACCAATACTGTTTCACATTCCTTCTACAAAGTCATACCTTAAGACCCCATACTTACAGGAGAAAGTTGCCTTGCGTTCCTGCTGTAACCAAAGCACAGTTCTTCCTCTTACACTGCAGGGATTTAGAAGAGGCTAAGCCCCTATAGCGAACCTAGAGCATTCCTTGGGAGAGGCAGTTCGCTACATGCAGAACTCCGTGCCAAGAACACGTTATTCAGGGAAGGGACCAGTGTGTAGCTAGAGTGTATAGTAACTTGGTAGAAATCACAAGGAGGTAGGCTGCGTGTTCACTGGAAACGGAGACCTGATGGCACAAGGCTTGCTTTCCCATTTTGAAAGCTCCATTCATGCCGCCTTGAACCTACCTAAATACCAGTGTTTTGGACAAGTTTCTAGTCACTGTAGGCAGGGCTCTGGGCAGGGAACGAGTTGTTTCTAAATCAACAGGGTGCTTTCATAGCCTGGGTGGGAGCTCCTCCTGAGACGCTCTAGAGCTACAAGGAAACTTGACGTGAGTCCTTTCCTCCAGGTAAAGCCTTGAATATCCCTGCTGAAGCGGAACGTGGAGCAGTTGCCTTGAGACATTACTTGCAGTTCTCCTTTCTTTTAACGTTAGTACGCTTTGCAAGACACCTAGGATCTCGCTGGGCACCCGATTCCGTGCAAGAACACCGAGTACCGGCAGGCTCCACTGGGTTGCTAAGAAACCTCCAGGCCCGGATACCTTTCCCAGTCACTCTGTGTATGTTAAGTGTAGGGCAACACACTGCACTCTTCCTTGGGAGAGCTACATTTCCTCAGCACTCCAACAGCTCCATGTAATCTGTTCTCTCACGTCCTACATGTCATGCAAATTGCCTCAATGCCCTAGGCTGAGCGGCACGGAGAAATCAAAACTGCTTCGCATTCCTTCCACAAAGTCATACCTTGAGGCCCCACACTTACAGGAGAAACTCGGCTTGCGTTCCTCCTGTAACCAAAGCACAGTTCTTCCTCTTACACGGCAGGGTTTTGGAAGAGCCTAAGCCCCGATAGCGTTACCAAAGCGTTCCTTGGGAGAGGCAGTTCGCTACATGCAGAACTCCGTGCCAAGAAAACATTCTTCAGGGAAGGGACCACTGTGTAGTTTGAGGGAATATTTACTTGGTAGAAACCACAAGGGGGTAGGCTGCGTGTTCACTGGAAACGGGGACCTGATGGCACAAGGCTTGCTTTCCCATTTTCAAAGCTCCATTCATGCCGCCTTGAACCTACCTAAATACCAGTGTTTTGGACGAGTTTCTAGTCACTGTAGGCAGGGCTCTGGGAAGGGAACGAGTTTTTTCTAAATCAACAGGGTGCTTTCGTAGCCTGGGTGGGAGCTCCACCTGAGCCGCTCTAGAGCTCAAAGGAAACTTGACGTGAGTCGTTTCCTCAAGGTAAAGCCTTGAATAGCCCCGCTGAAGCCGAAGCGTGGAGCAGTTTCCTGGAGACATGAGTTGCAGTTCGGCTTTCTTTTAACCTTAGTACGCTTATGAAGACACCTAGTAACTCTCGTGGGCACCCTATTCCCTGCAAGAACACCGAGGACCGGCATGCTCGACTGGGAAGCTAAGAAACATCCAGGCCCGGAAACCTTTCCCAGTCACTCTCAATATGCTAAGTGTAGGGCAACACACTGCACGCCTCCTTGGGAGAGCTAGATTTCCTCAGCACTCCAACAGCTCCGGGCCATCGGTTGTCTCACGTCTACATGTCATGCATATCTGCCTCAATGCCCTAGGCTGAGCGGCACTGAGAAACCAATACTGTTTCACATTCCTTCTACAAAGTCATACCTTAAGACCCCATACTTACAGGAGAAAGTTGCCTTGCGTTCCTGCTGTAACCAAAGCACAGTTCTTCCTCTTACACTGCAGGGATTTAGAAGAGGCTAAGCCCCTATAGCGAACCTAGAGCATTCCTTGGGAGAGGCAGTTCGCTACATGCAGAACTCCGTGCCAAGAACACGTTATTCAGGGAAGGGACCAGTGTGTAGCTAGAGTGTATAGTAACTTGGTAGAAATCACAAGGAGGTAGGCTGCGTGTTCACTGGAAACGGAGACCTGATGGCACAAGGCTTGCTTTCCCATTTTGAAAGCTCCATTCATGCCGCCTTGAACCTACCTAAATACCAGTGTTTTGGACAAGTTTCTAGTCACTGTAGGCAGGGCTCTGGGCAGGGAACGAGTTGTTTCTAAATCAACAGGGTGCTTTCATAGCCTGGGTGGGAGCTCCTCCTGAGACGCTCTAGAGCTACAAGGAAACTTGACGTGAGTCCTTTCCTCCAGGTAAAGCCTTGAATATCCCTGCTGAAGCGGAACGTGGAGCAGTTGCCTTGAGACATTACTTGCAGTTCTCCTTTCTTTTAACGTTAGTACGCTTTGCAAGACACCTAGGATCTCGCTGGGCACCCGATTCCGTGCAAGAACACCGAGTACCGGCAGGCTCCACTGGGTTGCTAAGAAACCTCCAGGCCCGGATACCTTTCCCAGTCACTCTGTGTATGTTAAGTGTAGGGCAACACACTGCACTCTTCCTTGGGAGAGCTACATTTCCTCAGCACTCCAACAGCTCCATGTAATCTGTTCTCTCACGTCCTACATGTCATGCAAATTGCCTCAATGCCCTAGGCTGAGCGGCACGGAGAAATCAAAACTGCTTCGCATTCCTTCCACAAAGTCATACCTTGAGGCCCCACACTTACAGGAGAAACTCGGCTTGCGTTCCTCCTGTAACCAAAGCACAGTTCTTCCTCTTACACGGCAGGGTTTTGGAAGAGCCTAAGCCCCGATAGCGTTACCAAAGCGTTCCTTGGGAGAGGCAGTTCGCTACATGCAGAACTCCGTGCCAAGAAAACATTCTTCAGGGAAGGGACCACTGTGTAGTTTGAGGGAATATTTACTTGGTAGAAACCACAAGGGGGTAGGCTGCGTGTTCACTGGAAACGGGGACCTGATGGCACAAGGCTTGCTTTCCCATTTTCAAAGCTCCATTCATGCCGCCTTGAACCTACCTAAATACCAGTGTTTTGGACGAGTTTCTAGTCACTGTAGGCAGGGCTCTGGGAAGGGAACGAGTTTTTTCTAAATCAACAGGGTGCTTTCGTAGCCTGGGTGGGAGCTCCACCTGAGCCGCTCTAGAGCTCAAAGGAAACTTGACGTGAGTCGTTTCCTCAAGGTAAAGCCTTGAATAGCCCCGCTGAAGCCGAAGCGTGGAGCAGTTTCCTGGAGACATGAGTTGCAGTTCGGCTTTCTTTTAACCTTAGTACGCTTATGAAGACACCTAGTAACTCTCGTGGGCACCCTATTCCCTGCAAGAACACCGAGGACCGGCATGCTCGACTGGGAAGCTAAGAAACATCCAGGCCCGGAAACCTTTCCCAGTCACTCTCAATATGCTAAGTGTAGGGCAACACACTGCACGCCTCCTTGGGAGAGCTAGATTTCCTCAGCACTCCAACAGCTCCGGGCCATCGGTTGTCTCACGTCTACATGTCATGCATATCTGCCTCAATGCCCTAGGCTGAGCGGCACTGAGAAACCAATACTGTTTCACATTCCTTCTACAAAGTCATACCTTAAGACCCCATACTTACAGGAGAAAGTTGCCTTGCGTTCCTGCTGTAACCAAAGCACAGTTCTTCCTCTTACACTGCAGGGATTTAGAAGAGGCTAAGCCCCTATAGCGAACCTAGAGCATTCCTTGGGAGAGGCAGTTCGCTACATGCAGAACTCCGTGCCAAGAACACGTTATTCAGGGAAGGGACCAGTGTGTAGCTAGAGTGTATAGTAACTTGGTAGAAATCACAAGGAGGTAGGCTGCGTGTTCACTGGAAACGGAGACCTGATGGCACAAGGCTTGCTTTCCCATTTTGAAAGCTCCATTCATGCCGCCTTGAACCTACCTAAATACCAGTGTTTTGGACAAGTTTCTAGTCACTGTAGGCAGGGCTCTGGGCAGGGAACGAGTTGTTTCTAAATCAACAGGGTGCTTTCATAGCCTGGGTGGGAGCTCCTCCTGAGACGCTCTAGAGCTACAAGGAAACTTGACGTGAGTCCTTTCCTCCAGGTAAAGCCTTGAATATCCCTGCTGAAGCGGAACGTGGAGCAGTTGCCTTGAGACATTACTTGCAGTTCTCCTTTCTTTTAACGTTAGTACGCTTTGCAAGACACCTAGGATCTCGCTGGGCACCCGATTCCGTGCAAGAACACCGAGTACCGGCAGGCTCCACTGGGTTGCTAAGAAACCTCCAGACCCGGATACCTTTCCCAGTCACTCTGTGTATGTTAAGTGTAGGGCAACACACTGCACTCTTCCTTGGGAGAGCTACATTTCCTCAGCACTCCAACAGCTCCATGTAATCTGTTCTCTCACGTCCTACATGTCATGCAAATTGCCTCAATGCCCTAGGCTGAGCGGCACAGAGAAATCAAAACTGCTTCGCATTCCTTCCACAAAGTCATACCTTGAGGCCCCACACTTACAGGAGAAACTCGGCTTGCGTTCCTCCTGTAACCAAAGCACAGTTCTTCCTCTTACACGGCAGGGTTTTGGAAGAGCCTAAGCCCCGATAGCGTTACCAAAGCGTTCCTTGGGAGAGGCAGTTCGCTACATGCAGAACTCCGTGCCAAGAAAACATTCTTCAGGGAAGGGACCACTGTGTAGTTTGAGGGAATATTTACTTGGTAGGAACCACAAGGGGGTAGGCTGCGTGTTCACTGGAAACGGGGACCTGATGGCACAAGGCTTGCTTTCCCATTTTGAAAGCTCCATTCATGCCGCCTTGAACCTACCTAAATACCAGTGTTTTGGACGAGTTTCTAGTCACTGTAGGCAGGGCTCTGGGAAGGGAACGAGTTTTTTCTAAATCAACAGGGTGCTTTCGTAGCCTGGGTGGGAGCTCCACCTGAGCCGCTCTAGAGCTCAAAGGAAACTTGACGTGAGTCGTTTCCTCAAGGTAAAGCCTTGAATAGCCCCGCTGAAGCCGAAGCGTGGAGCAGTTTCCTGGAGACATGAGTTGCAGTTCGGCTTTCTTTTAACCTTAGTACGCTTATGAAGACACCTAGTAACTCTCGTGGGCACCCTATTCCCTGCAAGAACACCGAGGACCGGCATGCTCGACTGGGAAGCTAAGAAACATCCAGGCCCGGAAACCTTTCCCAGTCACTCTCAATATGCTAAGTGTAGGGCAACACACTGCACGCCTCCTTGGGAGAGCTAGATTTCCTCAGCACTCCAACAGCTCCGGGCCATCGGTTGTCTCACGTCTACATGTCATGCATATCTGCCTCAATGCCCTAGGCTGAGCGGCACTGAGAAACCAATACTGTTTCACATTCCTTCTACAAAGTCATACCTTAAGACCCCATACTTACAGGAGAAAGTTGCCTTGCGTTCCTGCTGTAACCAAAGCACAGTTCTTCCTCTTACACTGCAGGGATTTAGAAGAGGCTAAGCCCCTATAGCGAACCTAGAGCATTCCTTGGGAGAGGCAGTTCGCTACATGCAGAACTCCGTGCCAAGAACACGTTATTCAGGGAAGGGACCAGTGTGTAGCTAGAGTGTATAGTAACTTGGTAGAAATCACAAGGAGGTAGGCTGCGTGTTCACTGGAAACGGAGACCTGATGGCACAAGGCTTGCTTTCCCATTTTGAAAGCTCCATTCATGCCGCCTTGAACCTACCTAAATACCAGTGTTTTGGACAAGTTTCTAGTCACTGTAGGCAGGGCTCTGGGCAGGGAACGAGTTGTTTCTAAATCAACAGGGTGCTTTCATAGCCTGGGTGGGAGCTCCTCCTGAGACGCTCTAGAGCTACAAGGAAACTTGACGTGAGTCCTTTCCTCCAGGTAAAGCCTTGAATATCCCTGCTGAAGCGGAACGTGGAGCAGTTGCCTTGAGACATTACTTGCAGTTCTCCTTTCTTTTAACGTTAGTACGCTTTGCAAGACACCTAGGATCTCGCTGGGCACCCGATTCCGTGCAAGAACACCGAGTACCGGCAGGCTCCACTGGGTTGCTAAGAAACCTCCAGGCCCGGATACCTTTCCCAGTCACTCTGTGTATGTTAAGTGTAGGGCAACACACTGCACTCTTCCTTGGGAGAGCTACATTTCCTCAGCACTCCAACAGCTCCATGTAATCTGTTCTCTCACGTCCTACATGTCATGCAAATTGCCTCAATGCCCTAGGCTGAGCGGCACGGAGAAATCAAAACTGCTTCGCATTCCTTCCACAAAGTCATACCTTGAGGCCCCACACTTACAGGAGAAACTCGGCTTGCGTTCCTCCTGTAACCAAAGCACAGTTCTTCCTCTTACACGGCAGGGTTTTGGAAGAGCCTAAGCCCCGATAGCGTTACCAAAGCGTTCCTTGGGAGAGGCAGTTCGCTACATGCAGAACTCCGTGCCAAGAAAACATTCTTCAGGGAAGGGACCACTGTGTAGTTTGAGGGAATATTTACTTGGTAGAAACCACAAGGGGGTAGGCTGCGTGTTCACTGGAAACGGGGACCTGATGGCACAAGGCTTGCTTTCCCATTTTCAAAGCTCCATTCATGCCGCCTTGAACCTACCTAAATACCAGTGTTTTGGACGAGTTTCTAGTCACTGTAGGCAGGGCTCTGGGAAGGGAACGAGTTTTTTCTAAATCAACAGGGTGCTTTCGTAGCCTGGGTGGGAGCTCCACCTGAGCCGCTCTAGAGCTCAAAGGAAACTTGACGTGAGTCGTTTCCTCAAGGTAAAGCCTTGAATAGCCCCGCTGAAGCCGAAGCGTGGAGCAGTTTCCTGGAGACATGAGTTGCAGTTCGGCTTTCTTTTAACCTTAGTACGCTTATGAAGACACCTAGTAACTCTCGTGGGCACCCTATTCCCTGCAAGAACACCGAGGACCGGCATGCTCGACTGGGAAGCTAAGAAACATCCAGGCCCGGAAACCTTTCCCAGTCACTCTCAATATGCTAAGTGTAGGGCAACACACTGCACGCCTCCTTGGGAGAGCTAGATTTCCTCAGCACTCCAACAGCTCCGGGCCATCGGTTGTCTCACGTCTACATGTCATGCATATCTGCCTCAATGCCCTAGGCTGAGCGGCACTGAGAAACCAATACTGTTTCACATTCCTTCTACAAAGTCATACCTTAAGACCCCATACTTACAGGAGAAAGTTGCCTTGCGTTCCTGCTGTAACCAAAGCACAGTTCTTCCTCTTACACTGCAGGGATTTAGAAGAGGCTAAGCCCCTATAGCGAACCTAGAGCATTCCTTGGGAGAGGCAGTTCGCTACATGCAGAACTCCGTGCCAAGAACACGTTATTCAGGGAAGGGACCAGTGTGTAGCTAGAGTGTATAGTAACTTGGTAGAAATCACAAGGAGGTAGGCTGCGTGTTCACTGGAAACGGAGACCTGATGGCACAAGGCTTGCTTTCCCATTTTGAAAGCTCCATTCATGCCGCCTTGAACCTACCTAAATACCAGTGTTTTGGACAAGTTTCTAGTCACTGTAGGCAGGGCTCTGGGCAGGGAACGAGTTGTTTCTAAATCAACAGGGTGCTTTCATAGCCTGGGTGGGAGCTCCTCCTGAGACGCTCTAGAGCTACAAGGAAACTTGACGTGAGTCCTTTCCTCCAGGTAAAGCCTTGAATATCCCTGCTGAAGCGGAACGTGGAGCAGTTGCCTTGAGACATTACTTGCAGTTCTCCTTTCTTTTAACGTTAGTACGCTTTGCAAGACACCTAGGATCTCGCTGGGCACCCGATTCCGTGCAAGAACACCGAGTACCGGCAGGCTCCACTGGGTTGCTAAGAAACCTCCAGGCCCGGATACCTTTCCCAGTCACTCTGTGTATGTTAAGTGTAGGGCAACACACTGCACTCTTCCTTGGGAGAGCTACATTTCCTCAGCACTCCAACAGCTCCATGTAATCTGTTCTCTCACGTCCTACATGTCATGCAAATTGCCTCAATGCCCTAGGCTGAGCGGCACGGAGAAATCAAAACTGCTTCGCATTCCTTCCACAAAGTCATACCTTGAGGCCCCACACTTACAGGAGAAACTCGGCTTGCGTTCCTCCTGTAACCAAAGCACAGTTCTTCCTCTTACACGGCAGGGTTTTGGAAGAGCCTAAGCCCCGATAGCGTTACCAAAGCGTTCCTTGGGAGAGGCAGTTCGCTACATGCAGAACTCCGTGCCAAGAAAACATTCTTCAGGGAAGGGACCACTGTGTAGTTTGAGGGAATATTTACTTGGTAGAAACCACAAGGGGGTAGGCTGCGTGTTCACTGGAAACGGGGACCTGATGGCACAAGGCTTGCTTTCCCATTTTCAAAGCTCCATTCATGCCGCCTTGAACCTACCTAAATACCAGTGTTTTGGACGAGTTTCTAGTCACTGTAGGCAGGGCTCTGGGAAGGGAACGAGTTTTTTCTAAATCAACAGGGTGCTTTCGTAGCCTGGGTGGGAGCTCCACCTGAGCCGCTCTAGAGCTCAAAGGAAACTTGACGTGAGTCGTTTCCTCAAGGTAAAGCCTTGAATAGCCCCGCTGAAGCCGAAGCGTGGAGCAGTTTCCTGGAGACATGAGTTGCAGTTCGGCTTTCTTTTAACCTTAGTACGCTTATGAAGACACCTAGTAACTCTCGTGGGCACCCTATTCCCTGCAAGAACACCGAGGACCGGCATGCTCGACTGGGAAGCTAAGAAACATCCAGGCCCGGAAACCTTTCCCAGTCACTCTCAATATGCTAAGTGTAGGGCAACACACTGCACGCCTCCTTGGGAGAGCTAGATTTCCTCAGCACTCCAACAGCTCCGGGCCATCGGTTGTCTCACGTCTACATGTCATGCATATCTGCCTCAATGCCCTAGGCTGAGCGGCACTGAGAAACCAATACTGTTTCACATTCCTTCTACAAAGTCATACCTTAAGACCCCATACTTACAGGAGAAAGTTGCCTTGCGTTCCTGCTGTAACCAAAGCACAGTTCTTCCTCTTACACTGCAGGGATTTAGAAGAGGCTAAGCCCCTATAGCGAACCTAGAGCATTCCTTGGGAGAGGCAGTTCGCTACATGCAGAACTCCGTGCCAAGAACACGTTATTCAGGGAAGGGACCAGTGTGTAGCTAGAGTGTATAGTAACTTGGTAGAAATCACAAGGAGGTAGGCTGCGTGTTCACTGGAAACGGAGACCTGATGGCACAAGGCTTGCTTTCCCATTTTGAAAGCTCCATTCATGCCGCCTTGAACCTACCTAAATACCAGTGTTTTGGACAAGTTTCTAGTCACTGTAGGCAGGGCTCTGGGCAGGGAACGAGTTGTTTCTAAATCAACAGGGTGCTTTCATAGCCTGGGTGGGAGCTCCTCCTGAGACGCTCTAGAGCTACAAGGAAACTTGACGTGAGTCCTTTCCTCCAGGTAAAGCCTTGAATATCCCTGCTGAAGCGGAACGTGGAGCAGTTGCCTTGAGACATTACTTGCAGTTCTCCTTTCTTTTAACGTTAGTACGCTTTGCAAGACACCTAGGATCTCGCTGGGCACCCGATTCCGTGCAAGAACACCGAGTACCGGCAGGCTCCACTGGGTTGCTAAGAAACCTCCAGGCCCGGATACCTTTCCCAGTCACTCTGTGTATGTTAAGTGTAGGGCAACACACTGCACTCTTCCTTGGGAGAGCTACATTTCCTCAGCACTCCAACAGCTCCATGTAATCTGTTCTCTCACGTCCTACATGTCATGCAAATTGCCTCAATGCCCTAGGCTGAGCGGCACGGAGAAATCAAAACTGCTTCGCATTCCTTCCACAAAGTCATACCTTGAGGCCCCACACTTACAGGAGAAACTCGGCTTGCGTTCCTCCTGTAACCAAAGCACAGTTCTTCCTCTTACACGGCAGGGTTTTGGAAGAGCCTAAGCCCCGATAGCGTTACCAAAGCGTTCCTTGGGAGAGGCAGTTCGCTACATGCAGAACTCCGTGCCAAGAAAACATTCTTCAGGGAAGGGACCACTGTGTAGTTTGAGGGAATATTTACTTGGTAGAAACCACAAGGGGGTAGGCTGCGTGTTCACTGGAAACGGGGACCTGATGGCACAAGGCTTGCTTTCCCATTTTCAAAGCTCCATTCATGCCGCCTTGAACCTACCTAAATACCAGTGTTTTGGACGAGTTTCTAGTCACTGTAGGCAGGGCTCTGGGAAGGGAACGAGTTTTTTCTAAATCAACAGGGTGCTTTCGTAGCCTGGGTGGGAGCTCCACCTGAGCCGCTCTAGAGCTCAAAGGAAACTTGACGTGAGTCGTTTCCTCAAGGTAAAGCCTTGAATAGCCCCGCTGAAGCCGAAGCGTGGAGCAGTTTCCTGGAGACATGAGTTGCAGTTCGGCTTTCTTTTAACCTTAGTACGCTTATGAAGACACCTAGTAACTCTCGTGGGCACCCTATTCCCTGCAAGAACACCGAGGACCGGCATGCTCGACTGGGAAGCTAAGAAACATCCAGGCCCGGAAACCTTTCCCAGTCACTCTCAATATGCTAAGTGTAGGGCAACACACTGCACGCCTCCTTGGGAGAGCTAGATTTCCTCAGCACTCCAACAGCTCCGGGCCATCGGTTGTCTCACGTCTACATGTCATGCATATCTGCCTCAATGCCCTAGGCTGAGCGGCACTGAGAAACCAATACTGTTTCACATTCCTTCTACAAAGTCATACCTTAAGACCCCATACTTACAGGAGAAAGTTGCCTTGCGTTCCTGCTGTAACCAAAGCACAGTTCTTCCTCTTACACTGCAGGGATTTAGAAGAGGCTAAGCCCCTATAGCGAACCTAGAGCATTCCTTGGGAGAGGCAGTTCGCTACATGCAGAACTCCGTGCCAAGAACACGTTATTCAGGGAAGGGACCAGTGTGTAGCTAGAGTGTATAGTAACTTGGTAGAAATCACAAGGAGGTAGGCTGCGTGTTCACTGGAAACGGAGACCTGATGGCACAAGGCTTGCTTTCCCATTTTGAAAGCTCCATTCATGCCGCCTTGAACCTACCTAAATACCAGTGTTTTGGACAAGTTTCTAGTCACTGTAGGCAGGGCTCTGGGCAGGGAACGAGTTGTTTCTAAATCAACAGGGTGCTTTCATAGCCTGGGTGGGAGCTCCTCCTGAGACGCTCTAGAGCTACAAGGAAACTTGACGTGAGTCCTTTCCTCCAGGTAAAGCCTTGAATATCCCTGCTGAAGCGGAACGTGGAGCAGTTGCCTTGAGACATTACTTGCAGTTCTCCTTTCTTTTAACGTTAGTACGCTTTGCAAGACACCTAGGATCTCGCTGGGCACCCGATTCCGTGCAAGAACACCGAGTACCGGCAGGCTCCACTGGGTTGCTAAGAAACCTCCAGGCCCGGATACCTTTCCCAGTCACTCTGTGTATGTTAAGTGTAGGGCAACACACTGCACTCTTCCTTGGGAGAGCTACATTTCCTCAGCACTCCAACAGCTCCATGTAATCTGTTCTCTCACGTCCTACATGTCATGCAAATTGCCTCAATGCCCTAGGCTGAGCGGCACGGAGAAATCAAAACTGCTTCGCATTCCTTCCACAAAGTCATACCTTGAGGCCCCACACTTACAGGAGAAACTCGGCTTGCGTTCCTCCTGTAACCAAAGCACAGTTCTTCCTCTTACACGGCAGGGTTTTGGAAGAGCCTAAGCCCCGATAGCGTTACCAAAGCGTTCCTTGGGAGAGGCAGTTCGCTACATGCAGAACTCCGTGCCAAGAAAACATTCTTCAGGGAAGGGACCACTGTGTAGTTTGAGGGAATATTTACTTGGTAGAAACCACAAGGGGGTAGGCTGCGTGTTCACTGGAAACGGGGACCTGATGGCACAAGGCTTGCTTTCCCATTTTCAAAGCTCCATTCATGCCACCTTGAACCTACCTAAATACCAGTGTTTTGGACGAGTTTCTAGTCACTGTAGGCAGGGCTCTGGGAAGGGAACGAGTTTTTTCTAAATCAACAGGGTGCTTTCGTAGCCTGGGTGGGAGCTCCACCTGAGCCGCTCTAGAGCTCAAAGGAAACTTGACGTGAGTCGTTTCCTCAAGGTAAAGCCTTGAATAGCCCCGCTGAAGCCGAAGCGTGGAGCAGTTTCCTGGAGACATGAGTTGCAGTTCGGCTTTCTTTTAACCTTAGTACGCTTATGAAGACACCTAGTAACTCTCGTGGGCACCCTATTCCCTGCAAGAACACCGAGGACCGGCATGCTCGACTGGGAAGCTAAGAAACATCCAGGCCCGGAAACCTTTCCCAGTCACTCTCAATATGCTAAGTGTAGGGCAACACACTGCACGCCTCCTTGGGAGAGCTAGATTTCCTCAGCACTCCAACAGCTCCGGGCCATCGGTTGTCTCACGTCTACATGTCATGCATATCTGCCTCAATGCCCTAGGCTGAGCGGCACTGAGAAACCAATACTGTTTCACATTCCTTCTACAAAGTCATACCTTAAGACCCCATACTTACAGGAGAAAGTTGCCTTGCGTTCCTGCTGTAACCAAAGCACAGTTCTTCCTCTTACACTGCAGGGATTTAGAAGAGGCTAAGCCCCTATAGCGAACCTAGAGCATTCCTTGGGAGAGGCAGTTCGCTACATGCAGAACTCCGTGCCAAGAACACGTTATTCAGGGAAGGGACCAGTGTGTAGCTAGAGTGTATAGTAACTTGGTAGAAATCACAAGGAGGTAGGCTGCGTGTTCACTGGAAACGGAGACCTGATGGCACAAGGCTTGCTTTCCCATTTTGAAAGCTCCATTCATGCCGCCTTGAACCTACCTAAATACCAGTGTTTTGGACAAGTTTCTAGTCACTGTAGGCAGGGCTCTGGGCAGGGAACGAGTTGTTTCTAAATCAACAGGGTGCTTTCATAGCCTGGGTGGGAGCTCCTCCTGAGACGCTCTAGAGCTACAAGGAAACTTGACGTGAGTCCTTTCCTCCAGGTAAAGCCTTGAATATCCCTGCTGAAGCGGAACGTGGAGCAGTTGCCTTGAGACATTACTTGCAGTTCTCCTTTCTTTTAACGTTAGTACGCTTTGCAAGACACCTAGGATCTCGCTGGGCACCCGATTCCGTGCAAGAACACCGAGTA
Organism: Eubalaena glacialis; assembly: GCF_028564815.1. NCBI lineage: Eukaryota > Metazoa > Chordata > Mammalia > Artiodactyla > Balaenidae > Eubalaena > Eubalaena glacialis. Next base: position 20,478 of record NW_026871530.1, read on the forward strand.
CCGGCAGGCTCCACTGGGTTGCTAAGAAACCTCCAGGCCCGGATACCTTTCCCAGTCACTCTGTGTATGTTAAGTGTAGGGCAACACACTGCACTCTTCCTTGGGAGAGCTACATTTCCTCAGCACTCCAACAGCTCCATGTAATCTGTTCTCTCACGTCCTACATGTCATGCAAATTGCCTCAATGCCCTAGGCTGAGCGGCACGGAGAAATCAAAACTGCTTCGCATTCCTTCCACAAAGTCATACCTTGAGGCCCCACACTTACAGGAGAAACTCGGCTTGCGTTCCTCCTGTAACCAAAGCACAGTTCTTCCTCTTACACGGCAGGGTTTTGGAAGAGCCTAAGCCCCGATAGCGTTACCAAAGCGTTCCTTGGGAGAGGCAGTTCGCTACATGCAGAACTCCGTGCCAAGAAAACATTCTTCAGGGAAGGGACCACTGTGTAGTTTGAGGGAATATTTACTTGGTAGAAACCACAAGGGGGTAGGCTGCGTGTTCACTGGAAACGGGGACCTGATGGCACAAGGCTTGCTTTCCCATTTTGAAAGCTCCATTCATGCCGCCTTGAACCTACCTAAATACCAGTGTTTTGGACGAGTTTCTAGTCACTGTAGGCAGGGCTCTGGGAAGGGAACGAGTTTTTTCTAAATCAACAGGGTGCTTTCGTAGCCTGGGTGGGAGCTCCACCTGAGCCGCTCTAGAGCTCAAAGGAAACTTGACGTGAGTCGTTTCCTCAAGGTAAAGCCTTGAATAGCCCCGCTGAAGCCGAAGCGTGGAGCAGTTTCCTGGAGACATGAGTTGCAGTTCGGCTTTCTTTTAACCTTAGTACGCTTATGAAGACACCTAGTAACTCTCGTGGGCACCCTATTCCCTGCAAGAACACCGAGGACCGGCATGCTCGACTGGGAAGCTAAGAAACATCCAGGCCCGGAAACCTTTCCCAGTCACTCTCAATATGCTAAGTGTAGGGCAACACACTGCACGCCTCCTTGGGAGAGCTAGATTTCCTCAGCACTCCAACAGCTCCGGGCCATCGGTTGTCTCACGTCTACATGTCATGCATATCTGCCTCAATGCCCTAGGCTGAGCGGCACTGAGAAACCAATACTGTTTCACATTCCTTCTACAAAGTCATACCTTAAGACCCCATACTTACAGGAGAAAGTTGCCTTGCGTTCCTGCTGTAACCAAAGCACAGTTCTTCCTCTTACACTGCAGGGATTTAGAAGAGGCTAAGCCCCTATAGCGAACCTAGAGCATTCCTTGGGAGAGGCAGTTCGCTACATGCAGAACTCCGTGCCAAGAACACGTTCTTCAGGGAAGGGACCAGTGTGTAGCTAGAGTGTATAGTAACTTGGTAGAAATCACAAGGAGGTAGGCTGCGTGTTCACTGGAAACGGAGACCTGATGGCACAAGGCTTGCTTTCCCATTTTGAAAGCTCCATTCATGCCGCCTTGAACCTACCTAAATACCAGTGTTTTGGACAAGTTTCTAGTCACTGTAGGCAGGGCTCTGGGCAGGGAACGAGTTGTTTCTAAATCAACAGGGTGCTTTCATAGCCTGGGTGGGAGCTCCTCCTGAGACGCTCTAGAGCTACAAGGAAACTTGACGTGAGTCCTTTCCTCCAGGTAAAGCCTTGAATATCCCTGCTGAAGCGGAACGTGGAGCAGTTGCCTTGAGACATTACTTGCAGTTCTCCTTTCTTTTAACGTTAGTACGCTTTGCAAGACACCTAGGATCTCGCTGGGCACCCGATTCCGTGCAAGAACACCGAGTACCGGCAGGCTCCACTGGGTTGCTAAGAAACCTCCAGGCCCGGATACCTTTCCCAGTCACTCTGTGTATGTTAAGTGTAGGGCAACACACTGCACTCTTCCTTGGGAGAGCTACATTTCCTCAGCACTCCAACAGCTCCATGTAATCTGTTCTCTCACGTCCTACATGTCATGCAAATTGCCTCAATGCCCTAGGCTGAGCGGCACGGAGAAATCAAAACTGCTTCGCATTCCTTCCACAAAGTCATACCTTGAGGCCCCACACTTACAGGAGAAACTCGGCTTGCGTTCCTCCTGTAACCAAAGCACAGTTCTTCCTCTTACACGGCAGGGTTTTGGAAGAGCCTAAGCCCCGATAGCGTTACCAAAGCGTTCCTTGGGAGAGGCAGTTCGCTACATGCAGAACTCCGTGCCAAGAAAACATTCTTCAGGGAAGGGACCACTGTGTAGTTTGAGGGAATATTTACTTGGTAGAAACCACAAGGGGGTAGGCTGCGTGTTCACTGGAAACGGGGACCTGATGGCACAAGGCTTGCTTTCCCATTTTCAAAGCTCCATTCATGCCGCCTTGAACCTACCTAAATACCAGTGTTTTGGACGAGTTTCTAGTCACTGTAGGCAGGGCTCTGGGAAGGGAACGAGTTTTTTCTAAATCAACAGGGTGCTTTCGTAGCCTGGGTGGGAGCTCCACCTGAGCCGCTCTAGAGCTCAAAGGAAACTTGACGTGAGTCGTTTCCTCAAGGTAAAGCCTTGAATAGCCCCGCTGAAGCCGAAGCGTGGAGCAGTTTCCTGGAGACATGAGTTGCAGTTCGGCTTTCTTTTAACCTTAGTACGCTTATGAAGACACCTAGTAACTCTCGTGGGCACCCTATTCCCTGCAAGAACACCGAGGACCGGCATGCTCGACTGGGAAGCTAAGAAACATCCAGGCCCGGAAACCTTTCCCAGTCACTCTCAATATGCTAAGTGTAGGGCAACACACTGCACGCCTCCTTGGGAGAGCTAGATTTCCTCAGCACTCCAACAGCTCCGGGCCATCGGTTGTCTCACGTCTACATGTCATGCATATCTGCCTCAATGCCCTAGGCTGAGCGGCACTGAGAAACCAATACTGTTTCACATTCCTTCTACAAAGTCATACCTTAAGACCCCATACTTACAGGAGAAAGTTGCCTTGCGTTCCTGCTGTAACCAAAGCACAGTTCTTCCTCTTACACTGCAGGGATTTAGAAGAGGCTAAGCCCCTATAGCGAACCTAGAGCATTCCTTGGGAGAGGCAGTTCGCTACATGCAGAACTCCGTGCCAAGAACACGTTATTCAGGGAAGGGACCAGTGTGTAGCTAGAGTGTATAGTAACTTGGTAGAAATCACAAGGAGGTAGGCTGCGTGTTCACTGGAAACGGAGACCTGATGGCACAAGGCTTGCTTTCCCATTTTGAAAGCTCCATTCATGCCGCCTTGAACCTACCTAAATACCAGTGTTTTGGACAAGTTTCTAGTCACTGTAGGCAGGGCTCTGGGCAGGGAACGAGTTGTTTCTAAATCAACAGGGTGCTTTCATAGCCTGGGTGGGAGCTCCTCCTGAGACGCTCTAGAGCTACAAGGAAACTTGACGTGAGTCCTTTCCTCCAGGTAAAGCCTTGAATATCCCTGCTGAAGCGGAACGTGGAGCAGTTGCCTTGAGACATTACTTGCAGTTCTCCTTTCTTTTAACGTTAGTACGCTTTGCAAGACACCTAGGATCTCGCTGGGCACCCGATTCCGTGCAAGAACACCGAGTACCGGCAGGCTCCACTGGGTTGCTAAGAAACCTCCAGGCCCGGATACCTTTCCCAGTCACTCTGTGTATGTTAAGTGTAGGGCAACACACTGCACTCTTCCTTGGGAGAGCTACATTTCCTCAGCACTCCAACAGCTCCATGTAATCTGTTCTCTCACGTCCTACATGTCATGCAAATTGCCTCAATGCCCTAGGCTGAGCGGCACGGAGAAATCAAAACTGCTTCGCATTCCTTCCACAAAGTCATACCTTGAGGCCCCACACTTACAGGAGAAACTCGGCTTGCGTTCCTCCTGTAACCAAAGCACAGTTCTTCCTCTTACACGGCAGGGTTTTGGAAGAGCCTAAGCCCCGATAGCGTTACCAAAGCGTTCCTTGGGAGAGGCAGTTCGCTACATGCAGAACTCCGTGCCAAGAAAACATTCTTCAGGGAAGGGACCACTGTGTAGTTTGAGGGAATATTTACTTGGTAGAAACCACAAGGGGGTAGGCTGCGTGTTCACTGGAAACGGGGACCTGATGGCACAAGGCTTGCTTTCCCATTTTCAAAGCTCCATTCATGCCGCCTTGAACCTACCTAAATACCAGTGTTTTGGACGAGTTTCTAGTCACTGTAGGCAGGGCTCTGGGAAGGGAACGAGTTTTTTCTAAATCAACAGGGTGCTTTCGTAGCCTGGGTGGGAGCTCCACCTGAGCCGCTCTAGAGCTCAAAGGAAACTTGACGTGAGTCGTTTCCTCAAGGTAAAGCCTTGAATAGCCCCGCTGAAGCCGAAGCGTGGAGCAGTTTCCTGGAGACATGAGTTGCAGTTCGGCTTTCTTTTAACCTTAGTACGCTTATGAAGACACCTAGTAACTCTCGTGGGCACCCTATTCCCTGCAAGAACACCGAGGACCGGCATGCTCGACTGGGAAGCTAAGAAACATCCAGGCCCGGAAACCTTTCCCAGTCACTCTCAATATGCTAAGTGTAGGGCAACACACTGCACGCCTCCTTGGGAGAGCTAGATTTCCTCAGCACTCCAACAGCTCCGGGCCATCGGTTGTCTCACGTCTACATGTCATGCATATCTGCCTCAATGCCCTAGGCTGAGCGGCACTGAGAAACCAATACTGTTTCACATTCCTTCTACAAAGTCATACCTTAAGACCCCATACTTACAGGAGAAAGTTGCCTTGCGTTCCTGCTGTAACCAAAGCACAGTTCTTCCTCTTACACTGCAGGGATTTAGAAGAGGCTAAGCCCCTATAGCGAACCTAGAGCATTCCTTGGGAGAGGCAGTTCGCTACATGCAGAACTCCGTGCCAAGAACACGTTATTCAGGGAAGGGACCAGTGTGTAGCTAGAGTGTATAGTAACTTGGTAGAAATCACAAGGAGGTAGGCTGCGTGTTCACTGGAAACGGAGACCTGATGGCACAAGGCTTGCTTTCCCATTTTGAAAGCTCCATTCATGCCGCCTTGAACCTACCTAAATACCAGTGTTTTGGACAAGTTTCTAGTCACTGTAGGCAGGGCTCTGGGCAGGGAACGAGTTGTTTCTAAATCAACAGGGTGCTTTCATAGCCTGGGTGGGAGCTCCTCCTGAGACGCTCTAGAGCTACAAGGAAACTTGACGTGAGTCCTTTCCTCCAGGTAAAGCCTTGAATATCCCTGCTGAAGCGGAACGTGGAGCAGTTGCCTTGAGACATTACTTGCAGTTCTCCTTTCTTTTAACGTTAGTACGCTTTGCAAGACACCTAGGATCTCGCTGGGCACCCGATTCCGTGCAAGAACACCGAGTACCGGCAGGCTCCACTGGGTTGCTAAGAAACCTCCAGACCCGGATACCTTTCCCAGTCACTCTGTGTATGTTAAGTGTAGGGCAACACACTGCACTCTTCCTTGGGAGAGCTACATTTCCTCAGCACTCCAACAGCTCCATGTAATCTGTTCTCTCACGTCCTACATGTCATGCAAATTGCCTCAATGCCCTAGGCTGAGCGGCACAGAGAAATCAAAACTGCTTCGCATTCCTTCCACAAAGTCATACCTTGAGGCCCCACACTTACAGGAGAAACTCGGCTTGCGTTCCTCCTGTAACCAAAGCACAGTTCTTCCTCTTACACGGCAGGGTTTTGGAAGAGCCTAAGCCCCGATAGCGTTACCAAAGCGTTCCTTGGGAGAGGCAGTTCGCTACATGCAGAACTCCGTGCCAAGAAAACATTCTTCAGGGAAGGGACCACTGTGTAGTTTGAGGGAATATTTACTTGGTAGGAACCACAAGGGGGTAGGCTGCGTGTTCACTGGAAACGGGGACCTGATGGCACAAGGCTTGCTTTCCCATTTTGAAAGCTCCATTCATGCCGCCTTGAACCTACCTAAATACCAGTGTTTTGGACGAGTTTCTAGTCACTGTAGGCAGGGCTCTGGGAAGGGAACGAGTTTTTTCTAAATCAACAGGGTGCTTTCGTAGCCTGGGTGGGAGCTCCACCTGAGCCGCTCTAGAGCTCAAAGGAAACTTGACGTGAGTCGTTTCCTCAAGGTAAAGCCTTGAATAGCCCCGCTGAAGCCGAAGCGTGGAGCAGTTTCCTGGAGACATGAGTTGCAGTTCGGCTTTCTTTTAACCTTAGTACGCTTATGAAGACACCTAGTAACTCTCGTGGGCACCCTATTCCCTGCAAGAACACCGAGGACCGGCATGCTCGACTGGGAAGCTAAGAAACATCCAGGCCCGGAAACCTTTCCCAGTCACTCTCAATATGCTAAGTGTAGGGCAACACACTGCACGCCTCCTTGGGAGAGCTAGATTTCCTCAGCACTCCAACAGCTCCGGGCCATCGGTTGTCTCACGTCTACATGTCATGCATATCTGCCTCAATGCCCTAGGCTGAGCGGCACTGAGAAACCAATACTGTTTCACATTCCTTCTACAAAGTCATACCTTAAGACCCCATACTTACAGGAGAAAGTTGCCTTGCGTTCCTGCTGTAACCAAAGCACAGTTCTTCCTCTTACACTGCAGGGATTTAGAAGAGGCTAAGCCCCTATAGCGAACCTAGAGCATTCCTTGGGAGAGGCAGTTCGCTACATGCAGAACTCCGTGCCAAGAACACGTTATTCAGGGAAGGGACCAGTGTGTAGCTAGAGTGTATAGTAACTTGGTAGAAATCACAAGGAGGTAGGCTGCGTGTTCACTGGAAACGGAGACCTGATGGCACAAGGCTTGCTTTCCCATTTTGAAAGCTCCATTCATGCCGCCTTGAACCTACCTAAATACCAGTGTTTTGGACAAGTTTCTAGTCACTGTAGGCAGGGCTCTGGGCAGGGAACGAGTTGTTTCTAAATCAACAGGGTGCTTTCATAGCCTGGGTGGGAGCTCCTCCTGAGACGCTCTAGAGCTACAAGGAAACTTGACGTGAGTCCTTTCCTCCAGGTAAAGCCTTGAATATCCCTGCTGAAGCGGAACGTGGAGCAGTTGCCTTGAGACATTACTTGCAGTTCTCCTTTCTTTTAACGTTAGTACGCTTTGCAAGACACCTAGGATCTCGCTGGGCACCCGATTCCGTGCAAGAACACCGAGTACCGGCAGGCTCCACTGGGTTGCTAAGAAACCTCCAGGCCCGGATACCTTTCCCAGTCACTCTGTGTATGTTAAGTGTAGGGCAACACACTGCACTCTTCCTTGGGAGAGCTACATTTCCTCAGCACTCCAACAGCTCCATGTAATCTGTTCTCTCACGTCCTACATGTCATGCAAATTGCCTCAATGCCCTAGGCTGAGCGGCACGGAGAAATCAAAACTGCTTCGCATTCCTTCCACAAAGTCATACCTTGAGGCCCCACACTTACAGGAGAAACTCGGCTTGCGTTCCTCCTGTAACCAAAGCACAGTTCTTCCTCTTACACGGCAGGGTTTTGGAAGAGCCTAAGCCCCGATAGCGTTACCAAAGCGTTCCTTGGGAGAGGCAGTTCGCTACATGCAGAACTCCGTGCCAAGAAAACATTCTTCAGGGAAGGGACCACTGTGTAGTTTGAGGGAATATTTACTTGGTAGAAACCACAAGGGGGTAGGCTGCGTGTTCACTGGAAACGGGGACCTGATGGCACAAGGCTTGCTTTCCCATTTTGAAAGCTCCATTCATGCCGCCTTGAACCTACCTAAATACCAGTGTTTTGGACGAGTTTCTAGTCACTGTAGGCAGGGCTCTGGGAAGGGAACGAGTTTTTTCTAAATCAACAGGGTGCTTTCGTAGCCTGGGTGGGAGCTCCACCTGAGCCGCTCTAGAGCTCAAAGGAAACTTGACGTGAGTCGTTTCCTCAAGGTAAAGCCTTGAATAGCCCCGCTGAAGCCGAAGCGTGGAGCAGTTTCCTGGAGACATGAGTTGCAGTTCGGCTTTCTTTTAACCTTAGTACGCTTATGAAGACACCTAGTAACTCTCGTGGGCACCCTATTCCCTGCAAGAACACCGAGGACCGGCATGCTCGACTGGGAAGCTAAGAAACATCCAGGCCCGGAAACCTTTCCCAGTCACTCTCAATATGCTAAGTGTAGGGCAACACACTGCACGCCTCCTTGGGAGAGCTAGATTTCCTCAGCACTCCAACAGCTCCGGGCCATCGGTTGTCTCACGTCTACATGTCATGCATATCTGCCTCAATGCCCTAGGCTGAGCGGCACTGAGAAACCAATACTGTTTCACATTCCTTCTACAAAGTCATACCTTAAGACCCCATACTTACAGGAGAAAGTTGCCTTGCGTTCCTGCTGTAACCAAAGCACAGTTCTTCCTCTTACACTGCAGGGATTTAGAAGAGGCTAAGCCCCTATAGCGAACCTAGAGCATTCCTTGGGAGAGGCAGTTCGCTACATGCAGAACTCCGTGCCAAGAACACGTTATTCAGGGAAGGGACCAGTGTGTAGCTAGAGTGTATAGTAACTTGGTAGAAATCACAAGGAGGTAGGCTGCGTGTTCACTGGAAACGGAGACCTGATGGCACAAGGCTTGCTTTCCCATTTTGAAAGCTCCATTCATGCCGCCTTGAACCTACCTAAATACCAGTGTTTTGGACAAGTTTCTAGTCACTGTAGGCAGGGCTCTGGGCAGGGAACGAGTTGTTTCTAAATCAACAGGGTGCTTTCATAGCCTGGGTGGGAGCTCCTCCTGAGACGCTCTAGAGCTACAAGGAAACTTGACGTGAGTCCTTTCCTCCAGGTAAAGCCTTGAATATCCCTGCTGAAGCGGAACGTGGAGCAGTTGCCTTGAGACATTACTTGCAGTTCTCCTTTCTTTTAACGTTAGTACGCTTTGCAAGACACCTAGGATCTCGCTGGGCACCCGATTCCGTGCAAGAACACCGAGTACCGGCAGGCTCCACTGGGTTGCTAAGAAACCTCCAGGCCCGGATACCTTTCCCAGTCACTCTGTGTATGTTAAGTGTAGGGCAACACACTGCACTCTTCCTTGGGAGAGCTACATTTCCTCAGCACTCCAACAGCTCCATGTAATCTGTTCTCTCACGTCCTACATGTCATGCAAATTGCCTCAATGCCCTAGGCTGAGCGGCACGGAGAAATCAAAACTGCTTCGCATTCCTTCCACAAAGTCATACCTTGAGGCCCCACACTTACAGGAGAAACTCGGCTTGCGTTCCTCCTGTAACCAAAGCACAGTTCTTCCTCTTACACGGCAGGGTTTTGGAAGAGCCTAAGCCCCGATAGCGTTACCAAAGCGTTCCTTGGGAGAGGCAGTTCGCTACATGCAGAACTCCGTGCCAAGAAAACATTCTTCAGGGAAGGGACCACTGTGTAGTTTGAGGGAATATTTACTTGGTAGAAACCACAAGGGGGTAGGCTGCGTGTTCACTGGAAACGGGGACCTGATGGCACAAGGCTTGCTTTCCCATTTTCAAAGCTCCATTCATGCCGCCTTGAACCTACCTAAATACCAGTGTTTTGGACGAGTTTCTAGTCACTGTAGGCAGGGCTCTGGGAAGGGAACGAGTTTTTTCTAAATCAACAGGGTGCTTTCGTAGCCTGGGTGGGAGCTCCACCTGAGCCGCTCTAGAGCTCAAAGGAAACTTGACGTGAGTCGTTTCCTCAAGGTAAAGCCTTGAATAGCCCCGCTGAAGCCGAAGCGTGGAGCAGTTTCCTGGAGACATGAGTTGCAGTTCGGCTTTCTTTTAACCTTAGTACGCTTATGAAGACACCTAGTAACTCTCGTGGGCACCCTATTCCCTGCAAGAACACCGAGGACCGGCATGCTCGACTGGGAAGCTAAGAAACATCCAGGCCCGGAAACCTTTCCCAGTCACTCTCAATATGCTAAGTGTAGGGCAACACACTGCACGCCTCCTTGGGAGAGCTAGATTTCCTCAGCACTCCAACAGCTCCGGGCCATCGGTTGTCTCACGTCTACATGTCATGCATATCTGCCTCAATGCCCTAGGCTGAGCGGCACTGAGAAACCAATACTGTTTCACATTCCTTCTACAAAGTCATACCTTAAGACCCCATACTTACAGGAGAAAGTTGCCTTGCGTTCCTGCTGTAACCAAAGCACAGTTCTTCCTCTTACACTGCAGGGATTTAGAAGAGGCTAAGCCCCTATAGCGAACCTAGAGCATTCCTTGGGAGAGGCAGTTCGCTACATGCAGAACTCCGTGCCAAGAACACGTTATTCAGGGAAGGGACCAGTGTGTAGCTAGAGTGTATAGTAACTTGGTAGAAATCACAAGGAGGTAGGCTGCGTGTTCACTGGAAACGGAGACCTGATGGCACAAGGCTTGCTTTCCCATTTTGAAAGCTCCATTCATGCCGCCTTGAACCTACCTAAATACCAGTGTTTTGGACAAGTTTCTAGTCACTGTAGGCAGGGCTCTGGGCAGGGAACGAGTTGTTTCTAAATCAACAGGGTGCTTTCATAGCCTGGGTGGGAGCTCCTCCTGAGACGCTCTAGAGCTACAAGGAAACTTGACGTGAGTCCTTTCCTCCAGGTAAAGCCTTGAATATCCCTGCTGAAGCGGAACGTGGAGCAGTTGCCTTGAGACATTACTTGCAGTTCTCCTTTCTTTTAACGTTAGTACGCTTTGCAAGACACCTAGGATCTCGCTGGGCACCCGATTCCGTGCAAGAACACCGAGTACCGGCAGGCTCCACTGGGTTGCTAAGAAACCTCCAGGCCCGGATACCTTTCCCAGTCACTCTGTGTATGTTAAGTGTAGGGCAACACACTGCACTCTTCCTTGGGAGAGCTACATTTCCTCAGCACTCCAACAGCTCCATGTAATCTGTTCTCTCACGTCCTACATGTCATGCAAATTGCCTCAATGCCCTAGGCTGAGCGGCACGGAGAAATCAAAACTGCTTCGCATTCCTTCCACAAAGTCATACCTTGAGGCCCCACACTTACAGGAGAAACTCGGCTTGCGTTCCTCCTGTAACCAAAGCACAGTTCTTCCTCTTACACGGCAGGGTTTTGGAAGAGCCTAAGCCCCGATAGCGTTACCAAAGCGTTCCTTGGGAGAGGCAGTTCGCTACATGCAGAACTCCGTGCCAAGAAAACATTCTTCAGGGAAGGGACCACTGTGTAGTTTGAGGGAATATTTACTTGGTAGAAACCACAAGGGGGTAGGCTGCGTGTTCACTGGAAACGGGGACCTGATGGCACAAGGCTTGCTTTCCCATTTTCAAAGCTCCATTCATGCCGCCTTGAACCTACCTAAATACCAGTGTTTTGGACGAGTTTCTAGTCACTGTAGGCAGGGCTCTGGGAAGGGAACGAGTTTTTTCTAAATCAACAGGGTGCTTTCGTAGCCTGGGTGGGAGCTCCACCTGAGCCGCTCTAGAGCTCAAAGGAAACTTGACGTGAGTCGTTTCCTCAAGGTAAAGCCTTGAATAGCCCCGCTGAAGCCGAAGCGTGGAGCAGTTTCCTGGAGACATGAGTTGCAGTTCGGCTTTCTTTTAACCTTAGTACGCTTATGAAGACACCTAGTAACTCTCGTGGGCACCCTATTCCCTGCAAGAACACCGAGGACCGGCATGCTCGACTGGGAAGCTAAGAAACATCCAGGCCCGGAAACCTTTCCCAGTCACTCTCAATATGCTAAGTGTAGGGCAACACACTGCACGCCTCCTTGGGAGAGCTAGATTTCCTCAGCACTCCAACAGCTCCGGGCCATCGGTTGTCTCACGTCTACATGTCATGCATATCTGCCTCAATGCCCTAGGCTGAGCGGCACTGAGAAACCAATACTGTTTCACATTCCTTCTACAAAGTCATACCTTAAGACCCCATACTTACAGGAGAAAGTTGCCTTGCGTTCCTGCTGTAACCAAAGCACAGTTCTTCCTCTTACACTGCAGGGATTTAGAAGAGGCTAAGCCCCTATAGCGAACCTAGAGCATTCCTTGGGAGAGGCAGTTCGCTACATGCAGAACTCCGTGCCAAGAACACGTTATTCAGGGAAGGGACCAGTGTGTAGCTAGAGTGTATAGTAACTTGGTAGAAATCACAAGGAGGTAGGCTGCGTGTTCACTGGAAACGGAGACCTGATGGCACAAGGCTTGCTTTCCCATTTTGAAAGCTCCATTCATGCCGCCTTGAACCTACCTAAATACCAGTGTTTTGGACAAGTTTCTAGTCACTGTAGGCAGGGCTCTGGGCAGGGAACGAGTTGTTTCTAAATCAACAGGGTGCTTTCATAGCCTGGGTGGGAGCTCCTCCTGAGACGCTCTAGAGCTACAAGGAAACTTGACGTGAGTCCTTTCCTCCAGGTAAAGCCTTGAATATCCCTGCTGAAGCGGAACGTGGAGCAGTTGCCTTGAGACATTACTTGCAGTTCTCCTTTCTTTTAACGTTAGTACGCTTTGCAAGACACCTAGGATCTCGCTGGGCACCCGATTCCGTGCAAGAACACCGAGTACCGGCAGGCTCCACTGGGTTGCTAAGAAACCTCCAGGCCCGGATACCTTTCCCAGTCACTCTGTGTATGTTAAGTGTAGGGCAACACACTGCACTCTTCCTTGGGAGAGCTACATTTCCTCAGCACTCCAACAGCTCCATGTAATCTGTTCTCTCACGTCCTACATGTCATGCAAATTGCCTCAATGCCCTAGGCTGAGCGGCACGGAGAAATCAAAACTGCTTCGCATTCCTTCCACAAAGTCATACCTTGAGGCCCCACACTTACAGGAGAAACTCGGCTTGCGTTCCTCCTGTAACCAAAGCACAGTTCTTCCTCTTACACGGCAGGGTTTTGGAAGAGCCTAAGCCCCGATAGCGTTACCAAAGCGTTCCTTGGGAGAGGCAGTTCGCTACATGCAGAACTCCGTGCCAAGAAAACATTCTTCAGGGAAGGGACCACTGTGTAGTTTGAGGGAATATTTACTTGGTAGAAACCACAAGGGGGTAGGCTGCGTGTTCACTGGAAACGGGGACCTGATGGCACAAGGCTTGCTTTCCCATTTTCAAAGCTCCATTCATGCCACCTTGAACCTACCTAAATACCAGTGTTTTGGACGAGTTTCTAGTCACTGTAGGCAGGGCTCTGGGAAGGGAACGAGTTTTTTCTAAATCAACAGGGTGCTTTCGTAGCCTGGGTGGGAGCTCCACCTGAGCCGCTCTAGAGCTCAAAGGAAACTTGACGTGAGTCGTTTCCTCAAGGTAAAGCCTTGAATAGCCCCGCTGAAGCCGAAGCGTGGAGCAGTTTCCTGGAGACATGAGTTGCAGTTCGGCTTTCTTTTAACCTTAGTACGCTTATGAAGACACCTAGTAACTCTCGTGGGCACCCTATTCCCTGCAAGAACACCGAGGACCGGCATGCTCGACTGGGAAGCTAAGAAACATCCAGGCCCGGAAACCTTTCCCAGTCACTCTCAATATGCTAAGTGTAGGGCAACACACTGCACGCCTCCTTGGGAGAGCTAGATTTCCTCAGCACTCCAACAGCTCCGGGCCATCGGTTGTCTCACGTCTACATGTCATGCATATCTGCCTCAATGCCCTAGGCTGAGCGGCACTGAGAAACCAATACTGTTTCACATTCCTTCTACAAAGTCATACCTTAAGACCCCATACTTACAGGAGAAAGTTGCCTTGCGTTCCTGCTGTAACCAAAGCACAGTTCTTCCTCTTACACTGCAGGGATTTAGAAGAGGCTAAGCCCCTATAGCGAACCTAGAGCATTCCTTGGGAGAGGCAGTTCGCTACATGCAGAACTCCGTGCCAAGAACACGTTATTCAGGGAAGGGACCAGTGTGTAGCTAGAGTGTATAGTAACTTGGTAGAAATCACAAGGAGGTAGGCTGCGTGTTCACTGGAAACGGAGACCTGATGGCACAAGGCTTGCTTTCCCATTTTGAAAGCTCCATTCATGCCGCCTTGAACCTACCTAAATACCAGTGTTTTGGACAAGTTTCTAGTCACTGTAGGCAGGGCTCTGGGCAGGGAACGAGTTGTTTCTAAATCAACAGGGTGCTTTCATAGCCTGGGTGGGAGCTCCTCCTGAGACGCTCTAGAGCTACAAGGAAACTTGACGTGAGTCCTTTCCTCCAGGTAAAGCCTTGAATATCCCTGCTGAAGCGGAACGTGGAGCAGTTGCCTTGAGACATTACTTGCAGTTCTCCTTTCTTTTAACGTTAGTACGCTTTGCAAGACACCTAGGATCTCGCTGGGCACCCGATTCCGTGCAAGAACACCGAGTACCGGCAGGCTCCACTGGGTTGCTAAGAAACCTCCAGGCCCGGATACCTTTCCCAGTCACTCTGTGTATGTTAAGTGTAGGGCAACACACTGCACTCTTCCTTGGGAGAGCTACATTTCCTCAGCACTCCAACAGCTCCATGTAATCTGTTCTCTCACGTCCTACATGTCATGCAAATTGCCTCAATGCCCTAGGCTGAGCGGCACGGAGAAATCAAAACTGCTTCGCATTCCTTCCACAAAGTCATACCTTGAGGCCCCACACTTACAGGAGAAACTCGGCTTGCGTTCCTCCTGTAACCAAAGCACAGTTCTTCCTCTTACACGGCAGGGTTTTGGAAGAGCTTAAGCCCCGATAGCGTTACCAAAGCGTTCCTTGGGAGAGGCAGTTCGCTACATGCAGAACTCCGTGCCAAGAAAACATTCTTCAGGGAAGGGACCACTGTGTAGTTTGAGGGAATATTTACTTGGTAGAAACCACAAGGGGGTAGGCTGCGTGTTCACTGGAAACGGGGACCTGATGGCACAAGACTTGCTTTCCCATTTTGAAAGCTCCATTCATGCCGCCTTGAACCTACCTAAATACCAGTGTTTTGGACGAGTTTCTAGTCACTGTAGGCAGGGCTCTGGGAAGGGAACGAGTTTTTTCTAAATCAACAGGGTGCTTTCGTAGCCTGGGTGGGAGCTCCACCTGAGCCGCTCTAGAGCTCAAAGGAAACTTGACGTGAGTCGTTTCCTCAAGGTAAAGCCTTGAATAGCCCCGCTGAAGCCGAAGCGTGGAGCAGTTTCCTGGAGACATGAGTTGCAGTTCGGCTTTCTTTTAACCTTAGTACGCTTATGAAGACACCTAGTAACTCTCGTGGGCACCCTATTCCCTGCAAGAACACCGAGGACCGGCATGCTCGACTGGGAAGCTAAGAAACATCCAGGCCCGGAAACCTTTCCCAGTCACTCTCAATATGCTAAGTGTAGGGCAACACACTGCACGCCTCCTTGGGAGAGCTAGATTTCCTCAGCACTCCAACAGCTCCGGGCCATCGGTTGTCTCACGTCTACATGTCATGCATATCTGCCTCAATGCCCTAGGCTGAGCGGCACTGAGAAACCAATACTGTTTCACATTCCTTCTACAAAGTCATACCTTAAGACCCCATACTTACAGGAGAAAGTTGCCTTGCGTTCCTGCTGTAACCAAAGCACAGTTCTTCCTCTTACACTGCAGGGATTTAGAAGAGGCTAAGCCCCTATAGCGAACCTAGAGCATTCCTTGGGAGAGGCAGTTCGCTACATGCAGAACTCCGTGCCAAGAACACGTTATTCAGGGAAGGGACCAGTGTGTAGCTAGAGTGTATAGTAACTTGGTAGAAATCACAAGGAGGTAGGCTGCGTGTTCACTGGAAACGGAGACCTGATGGCACAAGGCTTGCTTTCCCATTTTGAAAGCTCCATTCATGCCGCCTTGAACCTACCTAAATACCAGTGTTTTGGACAAGTTTCTAGTCACTGTAGGCAGGGCTCTGGGCAGGGAACGAGTTGTTTCTAAATCAACAGGGTGCTTTCATAGCCTGGGTGGGAGCTCCTCCTGAGACGCTCTAGAGCTACAAGGAAACTTGACGTGAGTCCTTTCCTCCAGGTAAAGCCTTGAATATCCCTGCTGAAGCGGAACGTGGAGCAGTTGCCTTGAGACATTACTTGCAGTTCTCCTTTCTTTTAACGTTAGTACGCTTTGCAAGACACCTAGGATCTCGCTGGGCACCCGATTCCGTGCAAGAACACCGAGTACCGGCAGGCTCCACTGGGTTGCTAAGAAACCTCCAGGCCCGGATACCTTTCCCAGTCACTCTGTGTATGTTAAGTGTAGGGCAACACACTGCACTCTTCCTTGGGAGAGCTACATTTCCTCAGCACTCCAACAGCTCCATGTAATCTGTTCTCTCACGTCCTACATGTCATGCAAATTGCCTCAATGCCCTAGGCTGAGCGGCACGGAGAAATCAAAACTGCTTCGCATTCCTTCCACAAAGTCATACCTTGAGGCCCCACACTTACAGGAGAAACTCGGCTTGCGTTCCTCCTGTAACCAAAGCACAGTTCTTCCTCTTACACGGCAGGGTTTTGGAAGAGCCTAAGCCCCGATAGCGTTACCAAAGCGTTCCTTGGGAGAGGCAGTTCGCTACATGCAGAACTCCGTGCCAAGAAAACATTCTTCAGGGAAGGGACCACTGTGTAGTTTGAGGGAATATTTACTTGGTAGAAACCACAAGGGGGTAGGCTGCGTGTTCACTGGAAACGGGGACCTGATGGCACAAGGCTTGCTTTCCCATTTTGAAAGCTCCATTCATGCCGCCTTGAACCTACCTAAATACCAGTGTTTTGGACGAGTTTCTAGTCACTGTAGGCAGGGCTCTGGGAAGGGAACGAGTTTTTTCTAAATCAACAGGGTGCTTTCGTAGCCTGGGTGGGAGCTCCACCTGAGCCGCTCTAGAGCTCAAAGGAAACTTGACGTGAGTCGTTTCCTCAAGGTAAAGCCTTGAATAGCCCCGCTGAAGCCGAAGCGTGGAGCAGTTTCCTGGAGACATGAGTTGCAGTTCGGCTTTCTTTTAACCTTAGTACGCTTATGAAGACACCTAGTAACTCTCGTGGGCACCCTATTCCCTGCAAGAACACCGAGGACCGGCATGCTCGACTGGGAAGCTAAGAAACATCCAGGCCCGGAAACCTTTCCCAGTCACTCTCAATATGCTAAGTGTAGGGCAACACACTGCACGCCTCCTTGGGAGAGCTAGATTTCCTCAGCACTCCAACAGCTCCGGGCCATCGGTTGTCTCACGTCTACATGTCATGCATATCTGCCTCAATGCCCTAGGCTGAGCGGCACTGAGAAACCAATACTGTTTCACATTCCTTCTACAAAGTCATACCTTAAGACCCCATACTTACAGGAGAAAGTTGCCTTGCGTTCCTGCTGTAACCAAAGCACAGTTCTTCCTCTTACACTGCAGGGATTTAGAAGAGGCTAAGCCCCTATAGCGAACCTAGAGCATTCCTTGGGAGAGGCAGTTCGCTACATGCAGAACTCCGTGCCAAGAACACGTTATTCAGGGAAGGGACCAGTGTGTAGCTAGAGTGTATAGTAACTTGGTAGAAATCACAAGGAGGTAGGCTGCGTGTTCACTGGAAACGGAGACCTGATGGCACAAGGCTTGCTTTCCCATTTTGAAAGCTCCATTCATGCCGCCTTGAACCTACCTAAATACCAGTGTTTTGGACAAGTTTCTAGTCACTGTAGGCAGGGCTCTGGGCAGGGAACGAGTTGTTTCTAAATCAACAGGGTGCTTTCATAGCCTGGGTGGGAGCTCCTCCTGAGACGCTCTAGAGCTACAAGGAAACTTGACGTGAGTCCTTTCCTCCAGGTAAAGCCTTGAATATCCCTGCTGAAGCGGAACGTGGAGCAGTTGCCTTGAGACATTACTTGCAGTTCTCCTTTCTTTTAACGTTAGTACGCTTTGCAAGACACCTAGGATCTCGCTGGGCACCCGATTCCGTGCAAGAACACCGAGTACCGGCAGGCTCCACTGGGTTGCTAAGAAACCTCCAGGCCCGGATACCTTTCCCAGTCACTCTGTGTATGTTAAGTGTAGGGCAACACACTGCACTCTTCCTTGGGAGAGCTACATTTCCTCAGCACTCCAACAGCTCCATGTAATCTGTTCTCTCACGTCCTACATGTCATGCAAATTGCCTCAATGCCCTAGGCTGAGCGGCACGGAGAAATCAAAACTGCTTCGCATTCCTTCCACAAAGTCATACCTTGAGGCCCCACACTTACAGGAGAAACTCGGCTTGCGTTCCTCCTGTAACCAAAGCACAGTTCTTCCTCTTACACGGCAGGGTTTTGGAAGAGCCTAAGCCCCGATAGCGTTACCAAAGCGTTCCTTGGGAGAGGCAGTTCGCTACATGCAGAACTCCGTGCCAAGAAAACATTCTTCAGGGAAGGGACCACTGTGTAGTTTGAGGGAATATTTACTTGGTAGAAACCACAAGGGGGTAGGCTGCGTGTTCACTGGAAACGGGGACCTGATGGCACAAGACTTGCTTTCCCATTTTGAAAGCTCCATTCATGCCGCCTTGAACCTACCTAAATACCAGTGTTTTGGACGAGTTTCTAGTCACTGTAGGCAGGGCTCTGGGAAGGGAACGAGTTTTTTCTAAATCAACAGGGTGCTTTCGTAGCCTGGGTGGGAGCTCCACCTGAGCCGCTCTAGAGCTCAAAGGAAACTTGACTTGAGTCGTTTCCTCAAGGTAAAGCCTTGAATAGCCCCGCTGAAGCCGAAGCGTGGAGCAGTTTCCTGGAGACATGAGTTGCAGTTCGGCTTTCTTTTAACCTTAGTACGCTTATGAAGACACCTAGTAACTCTCGTGGGCACCCTATTCCCTGCAAGAACACCGAGGACCGGCATGCTCGACTGGGAAGCTAAGAAACATCCAGGCCCGGAAACCTTTCCCAGTCACTCTCAATATGCTAAGTGTAGGGCAACACACTGCACGCCTCCTTGGGAGAGCTAGATTTCCTCAGCACTCCAACAGCTCCGGGCCATCGGTTGTCTCACGTCTACATGTCATGCATATCTGCCTCAATGCCCTAGGCTGAGCGGCACTGAGAAACCAATACTGTTTCACATTCCTTCTACAAAGTCATACCTTAAGACCCCATACTTACAGGAGAAAGTTGCCTTGCGTTCCTGCTGTAACCAAAGCACAGTTCTTCCTCTTACACTGCAGGGATTTAGAAGAGGCTAAGCCCCTATAGCGAACCTAGAGCATTCCTTGGGAGAGGCAGTTCGCTACATGCAGAACTCCGTGCCAAGAACACGTTATTCAGGGAAGGGACCAGTGTGTAGCTAGAGTGTATAGTAACTTGGTAGAAATCACAAGGAGGTAGGCTGCGTGTTCACTGGAAACGGAGACCTGATGGCACAAGGCTTGCTTTCCCATTTTGAAAGCTCCATTCATGCCGCCTTGAACCTACCTAAATACCAGTGTTTTGGACAAGTTTCTAGTCACTGTAGGCAGGGCTCTGGGCAGGGAACGAGTTGTTTCTAAATCAACAGGGTGCTTTCATAGCCTGGGTGGGAGCTCCTCCTGAGACGCTCTAGAGCTACAAGGAAACTTGACGTGAGTCCTTTCCTCCAGGTAAAGCCTTGAATATTCCTGCTGAAGCGGAACGTGGAGCAGTTGCCTTGAGACATTACTTGCAGTTCTCCTTTCTTTTAACGTTAGTACGCTTTGCAAGACACCTAGGATCTCGCTGGGCACCCGATTCCGTGCAAGAACACCGAGTACCGGCAGGCTCCACTGGGTTGCTAAGAAACCTCCAGGCCCGGATACCTTTCCCAGTCACTCTGTGTATGTTAAGTGTAGGGCAACACACTGCACTCTTCCTTGGGAGAGCTACATTTCCTCAGCACTCCAACAGCTCCATGTAATCTGTTCTCTCACGTCCTACATGTCATGCAAATTGCCTCAATGCCCTAGGCTGAGCGGCACGGAGAAATCAAAACTGCTTCGCATTCCTTCCACAAAGTCATACCTTGAGGCCCCACACTTACAGGAGAAACTCGGCTTGCGTTCCTCCTGTAACCAAAGCACAGTTCTTCCTCTTACACGGCAGGGTTTTGGAAGAGCCTAAGCCCCGATAGCGTTACCAAAGCGTTCCTTGGGAGAGGCAGTTCGCTACATGCAGAACTCCGTGCCAAGAAAACATTCTTCAGGGAAGGGACCACTGTGTAGTTTGAGGGAATATTTACTTGGTAGAAACCACAAGGGGGTAGGCTGCGTGTTCACTGGAAACGGGGACCTGATGGCACAAGGCTTGCTTTCCCATTTTGAAAGCTCCATTCATGCCGCCTTGAACCTACCTAAATACCAGTGTTTTGGACGAGTTTCTAGTCACTGTAGGCAGGGCTCTGGGAAGGGAACGAGTTTTTTCTAAATCAACAGGGTGCTTTCGTAGCCTGGGTGGGAGCTCCACCTGAGCCGCTCTAGAGCTCAAAGGAAACTTGACGTGAGTCGTTTCCTCAAGGTAAAGCCTTGAATAGCCCCGCTGAAGCCGAAGCGTGGAGCAGTTTCCTGGAGACATGAGTTGCAGTTCGGCTTTCTTTTAACCTTAGTACGCTTATGAAGACACCTAGTAACTCTCGTGGGCACCCTATTCCCTGCAAGAACACCGAGGACCGGCATGCTCGACTGGGAAGCTAAGAAACATCCAGGCCCGGAAACCTTTCCCAGTCACTCTCAATATGCTAAGTGTAGGGCAACACACTGCACGCCTCCTTGGGAGAGCTAGATTTCCTCAGCACTCCAACAGCTCCGGGCCATCGGTTGTCTCACGTCTACATGTCATGCATATCTGCCTCAATGCCCTAGGCTGAGCGGCACTGAGAAACCAATACTGTTTCACATTCCTTCTACAAAGTCATACCTTAAGACCCCATACTTACAGGAGAAAGTTGCCTTGCGTTCCTGCTGTAACCAAAGCACAGTTCTTCCTCTTACACTGCAGGGATTTAGAAGAGGCTAAGCCCCTATAGCGAACCTAGAGCATTCCTTGGGAGAGGCAGTTCGCTACATGCAGAACTCCGTGCCAAGAACACGTTATTCAGGGAAGGGACCAGTGTGTAGCTAGAGTGTATAGTAACTTGGTAGAAATCACAAGGAGGTAGGCTGCGTGTTCACTGGAAACGGAGACCTGATGGCACAAGGCTTGCTTTCCCATTTTGAAAGCTCCATTCATGCCGCCTTGAACCTACCTAAATACCAGTGTTTTGGACAAGTTTCTAGTCACTGTAGGCAGGGCTCTGGGCAGGGAACGAGTTGTTTCTAAATCAACAGGGTGCTTTCATAGCCTGGGTGGGAGCTCCTCCTGAGACGCTCTAGAGCTACAAGGAAACTTGACGTGAGTCCTTTCCTCCAGGTAAAGCCTTGAATATCCCTGCTGAAGCGGAACGTGGAGCAGTTGCCTTGAGACATTACTTGCAGTTCTCCTTTCTTTTAACGTTAGTACGCTTTGCAAGACACCTAGGATCTCGCTGGGCACCCGATTCCGTGCAAGAACACCGAGTACCGGCAGGCTCCACTGGGTTGCTAAGAAACCTCCAGGCCCGGATACCTTTCCCAGTCACTCTGTGTATGTTAAGTGTAGGGCAACACACTGCACTCTTCCTTGGGAGAGCTACATTTCCTCAGCACTCCAACAGCTCCATGTAATCTGTTCTCTCACGTCCTACATGTCATGCAAATTGCCTCAATGCCCTAGGCTGAGCGGCACGGAGAAATCAAAACTGCTTCGCATTCCTTCCACAAAGTCATACCTTGAGGCCCCACACTTACAGGAGAAACTCGGCTTGCGTTCCTGCTGTAACCAAAGCACAGTTCTTCCTCTTACACGGCAGGGTTTTAGAAGAGCCTAAGCCCCGATAGCGTTACCAAAGCGTTCCTTGGGAGAGGCAGTTCGCTACATGCAGAACTCCGTGCCAAGAAAACATTCTTCAGGGAAGGGACCACTGTGTAGTTTGAGGGAATATTTACTTGGTAGAAACCACAAGGGGGTAGGCTGCGTGTTCACTGGAAACGGGGACCTGATGGCACAAGGCTTGCTTTCCCATTTTGAAAGCTCCATTCATGCCGCCTTGAACCTACCTAAATACCAGTGTTTTGGACGAGTTTCTAGTCACTGTAGGCAGGGCTCTGGGAAGGGAACGAGTTTTTTCTAAATCAACAGGGTGCTTTCGTAGCCTGGGTGGGAGCTCCACCTGAGCCGCTCTAGAGCTCAAAGGAAACTTGACGTGAGTCGTTTCCTCAAGGTAAAGCCTTGAATAGCCCCGCTGAAGCCGAAGCGTGGAGCAGTTTCCTGGAGACATGAGTTGCAGTTCGGCTTTCTTTTAACCTTAGTACGCTTATGAAGACACCTAGTAACTCTCGTGGGCACCCTATTCCCTGCAAGAACACCGAGGACCGGCATGCTCGACTGGGAAGCTAAGAAACATCCAGGCCCGGAAACCTTTCCCAGTCACTCTCAATATGCTAAGTGTAGGGCAACACACTGCACGCCTCCTTGGGAGAGCTAGATTTCCTCAGCACTCCAACAGCTCCGGGCCATCGGTTGTCTCACGTCTACATGTCATGCATATCTGCCTCAATGCCCTAGGCTGAGCGGCACTGAGAAACCAATACTGTTTCACATTCCTTCTACAAAGTCATACCTTAAGACCCCATACTTACAGGAGAAAGTTGCCTTGCGTTCCTGCTGTAACCAAAGCACAGTTCTTCCTCTTACACTGCAGGGATTTAGAAGAGGCTAAGCCCCTATAGCGAACCTAGAGCATTCCTTGGGAGAGGCAGTTCGCTACATGCAGAACTCCGTGCCAAGAACACGTTATTCAGGGAAGGGACCAGTGTGTAGCTAGAGTGTATAGTAACTTGGTAGAAATCACAAGGAGGTAGGCTGCGTGTTCACTGGAAACGGAGACCTGATGGCACAAGGCTTGCTTTCCCATTTTGAAAGCTCCATTCATGCCGCCTTGAACCTACCTAAATACCAGTGTTTTGGACAAGTTTCTAGTCACTGTAGGCAGGGCTCTGGGCAGGGAACGAGTTGTTTCTAAATCAACAGGGTGCTTTCATAGCCTGGGTGGGAGCTCCTCCTGAGACGCTCTAGAGCTACAAGGAAACTTGACGTGAGTCCTTTCCTCCAGGTAAAGCCTTGAATATCCCTGCTGAAGCGGAACGTGGAGCAGTTGCCTTGAGACATTACTTGCAGTTCTCCTTTCTTTTAACGTTAGTACGCTTTGCAAGACACCTAGGATCTCGCTGGGCACCCGATTCCGTGCAAGAACACCGAGTACCGGCAGGCTCCACTGGGTTGCTAAGAAACCTCCAGGCCCGGATACCTTTCCCAGTCACTCTGTGTATGTTAAGTGTAGGGCAACACACTGCACTCTTCCTTGGGAGAGCTACATTTCCTCAGCACTCCAACAGCTCCATGTAATCTGTTCTCTCACGTCCTACATGTCATGCAAATTGCCTCAATGCCCTAGGCTGAGCGGCACGGAGAAATCAAAACTGCTTCGCATTCCTTCCACAAAGTCATACCTTGAGGCCCCACACTTACAGGAGAAACTCGGCTTGCGTTCCTCCTGTAACCAAAGCACAGTTCTTCCTCTTACACGGCAGGGTTTTGGAAGAGCCTAAGCCCCGATAGCGTTACCAAAGCGTTCCTTGGGAGAGGCAGTTCGCTACATGCAGAACTCCGTGCCAAGAAAACATTCTTCAGGGAAGGGACCACTGTGTAGTTTGAGGGAATATTTACTTGGTAGAAACCACAAGGGGGTAGGCTGCGTGTTCACTGGAAACGGGGACCTGATGGCACAAGGCTTGCTTTCCCATTTTCAAAGCTCCATTCATGCCGCCTTGAACCTACCTAAATACCAGTGTTTTGGACGAGTTTCTAGTCACTGTAGGCAGGGCTCTGGGAAGGGAACGAGTTTTTTCTAAATCAACAGGGTGCTTTCGTAGCCTGGGTGGGAGCTCCACCTGAGCCGCTCTAGAGCTCAAAGGAAACTTGACGTGAGTCGTTTCCTCAAGGTAAAGCCTTGAATAGCCCCGCTGAAGCCGAAGCGTGGAGCAGTTTCCTGGAGACATGAGTTGCAGTTCGGCTTTCTTTTAACCTTAGTACGCTTATGAAGACACCTAGTAACTCTCGTGGGCACCCTATTCCCTGCAAGAACACCGAGGACCGGCATGCTCGACTGGGAAGCTAAGAAACATCCAGGCCCGGAAACCTTTCCCAGTCACTCTCAATATGCTAAGTGTAGGGCAACACACTGCACGCCTCCTTGGGAGAGCTAGATTTCCTCAGCACTCCAACAGCTCCGGGCCATCGGTTGTCTCACGTCTACATGTCATGCATATCTGCCTCAATGCCCTAGGCTGAGCGGCACTGAGAAACCAATACTGTTTCACATTCCTTCTACAAAGTCATACCTTAAGACCCCATACTTACAGGAGAAAGTTGCCTTGCGTTCCTGCTGTAACCAAAGCACAGTTCTTCCTCTTACACTGCAGGGATTTAGAAGAGGCTAAGCCCCTATAGCGAACCTAGAGCATTCCTTGGGAGAGGCAGTTCGCTACATGCAGAACTCCGTGCCAAGAACACGTTATTCAGGGAAGGGACCAGTGTGTAGCTAGAGTGTATAGTAACTTGGTAGAAATCACAAGGAGGTAGGCTGCGTGTTCACTGGAAACGGAGACCTGATGGCACAAGGCTTGCTTTCCCATTTTGAAAGCTCCATTCATGCCGCCTTGAACCTACCTAAATACCAGTGTTTTGGACAAGTTTCTAGTCACTGTAGGCAGGGCTCTGGGCAGGGAACGAGTTGTTTCTAAATCAACAGGGTGCTTTCATAGCCTGGGTGGGAGCTCCTCCTGAGACGCTCTAGAGCTACAAGGAAACTTGACGTGAGTCCTTTCCTCCAGGTAAAGCCTTGAATATCCCTGCTGAAGCGGAACGTGGAGCAGTTGCCTTGAGACATTACTTGCAGTTCTCCTTTCTTTTAACGTTAGTACGCTTTGCAAGACACCTAGGATCTCGCTGGGCACCCGATTCCGTGCAAGAACACCGAGTACCGGCAGGCTCCACTGGGTTGCTAAGAAACCTCCAGGCCCGGATACCTTTCCCAGTCACTCTGTGTATGTTACGTGTAGGGCAACACACTGCACTCTTCCTTGGGAGAGCTACATTTCCTCAGCACTCCAACAGCTCCATGTAATCTGTTCTCTCACGTCCTACATGTCATGCAAATTGCCTCAATGCCCTAGGCTGAGCGGCACGGAGAAATCAAAACTGCTTCGCATTCCTTCCACAAAGTCATAACTTGAGGCCCCACACTTACAGGAGAAACTCGGCTTGCGTTCCTCCTGTAACCAAAGCACAGTTCTTCCTCTTACACGGCAGGGTTTTGGAAGAGCCTAAGCCCCGATAGCGTTACCAAAGCGTTCCTTGGGAGAGGCAGTTCGCTACATGCAGAACTCCGTGCCAAGAAAACATTCTTCAGGGAAGGGACCACTGTGTAGTTTGAGGGAATATTTACTTGGTAGAAACCACAAGGGGGTAGGCTGCGTGTTCACTGGAAACGGGGACCTGATGGCACAAGGCTTGCTTTCCCATTTTGAAAGCTCCATTCATGCCGCCTTGAACCTACCTAAATACCAGTGTTTTGGACGAGTTTCTAGTCACTGTAGGCAGGGCTCTGGGAAGGGAACGAGTTTTTTCTAAATCAACAGGGTGCTTTCGTAGCCTGGGTGGGAGCTCCACCTGAGCCGCTCTAGAGCTCAAAGGAAACTTGACGTGAGTCGTTTCCTCAAGGTAAAGCCTTGAATAGCCCCGCTGAAGCCGAAGCGTGGAGCAGTTTCCTGGAGACATGAGTTGCAGTTCGGCTTTCTTTTAACCTTAGTACGCTTATGAAGACACCTAGTAACTCTCGTGGGCACCCTATTCCCTGCAAGAACACCGAGGACCGGCATGCTCGACTGGGAAGCTAAGAAACATCCAGGCCCGGAAACCTTTCCCAGTCACTCTCAATATGCTAAGTGTAGGGCAACACACTGCACGCCTCCTTGGGAGAGCTAGATTTCCTCAACACTCCAACAGCTCCGGGCCATCGGTTGTCTCACGTCTACATGTCATGCATATCTGCCTCAATGCCCTAGGCTGAGCGGCACTGAGAAACCAATACTGTTTCACATTCCTTCTACAAAGTCATACCTTAAGACCCCATACTTACAGGAGAAAGTTGCCTTGCGTTCCTGCTGTAACCAAAGCACAGTTCTTCCTCTTACACTGCAGGGATTTAGAAGAGGCTAAGCCCCTATAGCGAACCTAGAGCATTCCTTGGGAGAGGCAGTTCGCTACATGCAGAACTCCGTGCCAAGAACACGTTATTCAGGGAAGGGACCAGTGTGTAGCTAGAGTGTATAGTAACTTGGTAGAAAACACAAGGAGGTAGGCTGCGTGTTCACTGGAAACGGAGACCTGATGGCACAAGGCTTGCTTTCCCATTTTGAAAGCTCCATTCATGCCGCCTTGAACCTACCTAAATACCAGTGTTTTGGACAAGTTTCTAGTCACTGTAGGCAGGGCTCTGGGCAGGGAACGAGTTGTTTCTAAATCAACAGGGTGCTTTCAGAGCCTGGGTGGGAGCTCCTCCTGAGACGCTCTAGAGCTACAAGGAAACTTGACGTGAGTCCTTTCCTCCAGGTAAAGCCTTGAATATCCCTGCTGAAGCGGAACGTGGAGCAGTTGCCTTGAGGCGTTACTTGCAGTTCTCCTTTCTTTTAACGTTAGTACGCTTTTCAAGACACCTAGGATCTCGCTGGGCACCCGATTCCGTGCAAGAACACCGAGTACCGGCAGGCTCCACTGGGTTGCTAAGAAACCTCCAGGCCCGGATACCTTTCCCAGTCACTCTGTGTATGTTAAGTGTAGGGCAACACACTGCACTCTTCCTTGGGAGAGCTACATTTCCTCAGCACTCCAACAGCTCCATGTAATCTGTTCTCTCACGTCCTACATGTCATGCAAATTGCCTCAATGCCCTAGGCTGAGCGGCACGGAGAAATCAAAACTGCTTCGCATTCCTTCCACAAAGTCATACCTTGAGGCCCCACACTTACAGGAGAAACTCGGCTTGCGTTCCTCCTGTAACCAAAGCACAGTTCTTCCTCTTACACGGCAGGGTTTTGGAAGAGCCTAAGCCCCGATAGCGTTACCAAAGCGTTCCTTGGGAGAGGCAGTTCGCTACATGCAGAACTCCGTGCCAAGAAAACATTCTTCAGGGAAGGGACCACTGTGTAGTTTGAGGGAATATTTACTTGGTAGAAACCACAAGGGGGTAGGCTGCGTGTTCACTGGAAACGGGGACCTGATGGCACAAGGCTTGCTTTCCCATTTTGAAAGCTCCATTCATGCCGCCTTGAACCTACCTAAATACCAGTGTTTTGGACGAGTTTCTAGTCACTGTAGGCAGGGCTCTGGGAAGGGAACGAGTTTTTTCTAAATCAACAGGGTGCTTTCGTAGCCTGGGTGGGAGCTCCACCTGAGCCGCTCTAGAGCTCAAAGGAAACTTGACGTGAGTCGTTTCCTCAAGGTAAAGCCTTGAATAGCCCCGCTGAAGCCGAAGCGTGGAGCAGTTTCCTGGAGACATGAGTTGCAGTTCGGCTTTCTTTTAACCTTAGTACGCTTATGAAGACACCTAGTAACTCTCGTGGGCACCCTATTCCCTGCAAGAACACCGAGGACCGGCATGCTCGACTGGGAAGCTAAGAAACATCCAGGCCCGGAAACCTTTCCCAGTCACTCTCAATATGCTAAGTGTAGGGCAACACACTGCACGCCTCCTTGGGAGAGCTAGATTTCCTCAACACTCCAACAGCTCCGGGCCATCGGTTGTCTCACGTCTACATGTCATGCATATCTGCCTCAATGCCCTAGGCTGAGCGGCACTGAGAAACCAATACTGTTTCACATTCCTTCTACAAAGTCATACCTTAAGACCCCATACTTACAGGAGAAAGTTGCCTTGCGTTCCTGCTGTAACCAAAGCACAGTTCTTCCTCTTACACTGCAGGGATTTAGAAGAGGCTAAGCCCCTATAGCGAACCTAGAGCATTCCTTGGGAGAGGCAGTTCGCTACATGCAGAACTCCGTGCCAAGAACACGTTATTCAGGGAAGGGACCAGTGTGTAGCTAGAGTGTATAGTAACTTGGTAGAAAACACAAGGAGGTAGGCTGCGTGTTCACTGGAAACGGAGACCTGATGGCACAAGGCTTGCTTTCCCATTTTGAAAGCTCCATTCATGCCGCCTTGAACCTACCTAAATACCAGTGTTTTGGACAAGTTTCTAGTCACTGTAGGCAGGGCTCTGGGCAGGGAACGAGTTGTTTCTAAATCAACAGGGTGCTTTCATAGCCTGGGTGGGAGCTCCTCCTGAGACGCTCTAGAGCTACAAGGAAACTTGACGTGAGTCCTTTCCTCCAGGTAAAGCCTTGAATATCCCTGCTGAAGCGGAACGTGGAGCAGTTGCCTTGAGACATTACTTGCAGTTCTCCTTTCTTTTAACGTTAGTACGCTTTGCAAGACACCTAGGATCTCGCTGGGCACCCGATTCCGTGCAAGAACACCGAGTACCGGCAGGCTCCACTGGGTTGCTAAGAAACCTCCAGGCCCGGATACCTTTCCCAGTCACTCTGTGTATGTTAAGTGTAGGGCAACACACTGCACTCTTCCTTGGGAGAGCTACATTTCCTCAGCACTCCAACAGCTCCATGTAATCTGTTCTCTCACGTCCTACATGTCATGCAAATTGCCTCAATGCCCTAGGCTGAGCGGCACGGAGAAATCAAAACTGCTTCGCATTCCTTCCACAAAGTCATACCTTGAGGCCCCACACTTACAGGAGAAACTCGGCTTGCGTTCCTCCTGTAACCAAAGCACAGTTCTTCCTCTTACACGGCAGGGTTTTGGAAGAGCCTAAGCCCCGATAGCGTTACCAAAGCGTTCCTTGGGAGAGGCAGTTCGCTACATGCAGAACTCCGTGCCAAGAAAACATTCTTCAGGGAAGGGACCACTGTGTAGTTTGAGGGAATATTTACTTGGTAGAAACCACAAGGGGGTAGGCTGCGTGTTCACTGGAAACGGGGACCTGATGGCACAAGGCTTGCTTTCCCATTTTCAAAGCTCCATTCATGCCGCCTTGAACCTACCTAAATACCAGTGTTTTGGACGAGTTTCTAGTCACTGTAGGCAGGGCTCTGGGAAGGGAACGAGTTTTTTCTAAATCAACAGGGTGCTTTCGTAGCCTGGGTGGGAGCTCCACCTGAGCCGCTCTAGAGCTCAAAGGAAACTTGACGTGAGTCGTTTCCTCAAGGTAAAGCCTTGAATAGCCCCGCTGAAGCCGAAGCGTGGAGCAGTTTCCTGGAGACATGAGTTGCAGTTCGGCTTTCTTTTAACCTTAGTACGCTTATGAAGACACCTAGTAACTCTCGTGGGCACCCTATTCCCTGCAAGAACACCGAGGACCGGCATGCTCGACTGGGAAGCTAAGAAACATCCAGGCCCGGAAACCTTTCCCAGTCACTCTCAATATGCTAAGTGTAGGGCAACACACTGCACGCCTCCTTGGGAGAGCTAGATTTCCTCAGCACTCCAACAGCTCCGGGCCATCGGTTGTCTCACGTCTACATGTCATGCATATCTGCCTCAATGCCCTAGGCTGAGCGGCACTGAGAAACCAATACTGTTTCACATTCCTTCTACAAAGTCATAACTTAAGACCCCATACTTACAGGAGAAAGTGGCCTTGCGTTCCTGCTGTAACCAAAGCACAGTTCTTCCTCTTACACTGCAGGGATTTAGAAGAGGCTAAGCCCCTATAGCGAACCTAGAGCATTCCTTGGGAGAGGCAGTTCGCTACATGCAGAACTCCGTGCCAAGAACACGTTATTCAGGGAAGGGACCAGTGTGTAGCTAGAGTGTATAGTAACTTGGTAGAAATCACAAGGAGGTAGGCTGCGTGTTCACTGGAAACGGAGACCTGATGGCACAAGGCTTGCTTTCCCATTTTGAAAGCTCCATTCATGCCGCCTTGAACCTACCTAAATACCAGTGTTTTGGACAAGTTTCTAGTCACTGTAGGCAGGGCTCTGGGCAGGGAACGAGTTGTTTCTAAATCAACAGGGTGCTTTCATAGCCTGGGTGGGAGCTCCTCCTGAGACGCTCTAGAGCTACAAGGAAACTTGACGTGAGTCCTTTCCTCCAGGTAAAGCCTTGAATATCCCTGCTGAAGCGGAACGTGGAGCAGTTGCCTTGAGACATTACTTGCAGTTCTCCTTTCTTTTAACGTTAGTACGCTTTGCAAGACACCTAGGATCTCGCTGGGCACCCGATTCCGTGCAAGAACACCGAGTACCGGCAGGCTCCACTGGGTTGCTAAGAAACCTCCAGGCCCGGATACCTTTCCCAGTCACTCTGTGTATGTTAAGTGTAGGGCAACACACTGCACTCTTCCTTGGGAGAGCTACATTTCCTCAGCACTCCAACAGCTCCATGTAATCTGTTCTCTCACGTCCTACATGTCATGCAAATTGCCTCAATGCCCTAGGCTGAGCGGCACGGAGAAATCAAAACTGCTTCGCATTCCTTCCACAAAGTCATACCTTAAGGCCCCACACTTACAGGAGAAACTCGGCTTGCGTTCCTGCTGTAACCAAAGCACAGTTCTTCCTCTTACACGGCAGGGTTTTGGAAGAGCCTAAGCCCCGATAGCGTTACCAAAGCGTTCCTTGGGAGAGGCAGTTCGCTACATGCAGAACTCCGTGCCAAGAAAACATTCTTCAGGGAAGGGACCACTGTGTAGTTTGAGGGAATATTTACTTGGTAGAAACCACAAGGGGGTAGGCTGCGTGTTCACTGGAAACGGGGACCTGATGGCACAAGGCTTGCTTTCCCATTTTGAAAGCTCCATTCATGCCGCCTTGAACCTACCTAAATACCAGTGTTTTGGACGAGTTTCTAGTCACTGTAGGCAGGGCTCTGGGCAGGGAACGAGTTTTTTCTAAATCAACAGGGTGCTTTCGTAGCCTGGGTGGGAGCTCCACCTGAGCCGCTCTAGAGCTCAAAGGAAACTTGACGTGAGTCGTTTCCTCAAGGTAAAGCCTTGAATAGCCCCGCTGAAGCCGAAGCGTGGAGCAGTTTCCTGGAGACATGAGTTGCAGTTCGGCTTTCTTTTAACCTTAGTACGCTTATGAAGACACCTAGTAACTCTCGTGGGCACCCTATTCCCTGCAAGAACACCGAGGACCGGCATGCTCGACTGGGAAGCTAAGAAACATCCAGGCCCGGAAACCTTTCCCAGTCACTCTCAATATGCTAAGTGTAGGGCAACACACTGCACGCCTCCTTGGGAGAGCTAGATTTCCTCAGCACTCCAACAGCTCCGGGCCATCGGTTGTCTCACGTCTACATGTCATGCATATCTGCCTCAATGCCCTAGGCTGAGCGGCACTGAGAAACCAATACTGTTTCACATTCCTTCTACAAAGTCATACCTTAAGACCCCATACTTACAGGAGAAAGTTGCCTTGCGTTCCTGCTGTAACCAAAGCACAGTTCTTCCTCTTACACTGCAGGGATTTAGAAGAGGCTAAGCCCCTATAGCGAACCTAGAGCATTCCTTGGGAGAGGCAGTTCGCTACATGCAGAACTCCGTGCCAAGAACACGTTATTCAGGGAAGGGACCAGTGTGTAGCTAGAGTGTATAGTAACTTGGTAGAAATCACAAGGAGGTAGGCTGCGTGTTCACTGGAAACGGAGACCTGATGGCACAAGGCTTGCTTTCCCATTTTGAAAGCTCCATTCATGCCGCCTTGAACCTACCTAAATACCAGTGTTTTGGACAAGTTTCTAGTCACTGTAGGCAGGGCTCTGGGCAGGGAACGAGTTGTTTCTAAATCAACAGGGTGCTTTCATAGCCTGGGTGGGAGCTCCTCCTGAGACGCTCTAGAGCTACAAGGAAACTTGACGTGAGTCCTTTCCTCCAGGTAAAGCCTTGAATATCCCTGCTGAAGCGGAACGTGGAGCAGTTGCCTTGAGACATTACTTGCAGTTCTCCTTTCTTTTAACGTTAGTACGCTTTGCAAGACACCTAGGATCTCGCTGGGCACCCGATTCCGTGCAAGAACACCGAGTACCGGCAGGCTCCACTGGGTTGCTAAGAAACCTCCAGGCCCGGATACCTTTCCCAGTCACTCTGTGTATGTTAAGTGTAGGGCAACACACTGCACTCTTCCTTGGGAGAGCTACATTTCCTCAGCACTCCAACAGCTCCATGTAATCTGTTCTCTCACGTCCTACATGTCATGCAAATTGCCTCAATGCCCTAGGCTGAGCGGCACGGAGAAATCAAAACTGCTTCGCATTCCTTCCACAAAGTCATACCTTGAGGCCCCACACTTACAGGAGAAACTCGGCTTGCGTTCCTCCTGTAACCAAAGCACAGTTCTTCCTCTTACACGGCAGGGTTTTGGAAGAGCCTAAGCCCCGATAGCGTTACCAAAGCGTTCCTTGGGAGAGGCAGTTCGCTACATGCAGAACTCCGTGCCAAGAAAACATTCTTCAGGGAAGGGACCACTGTGTAGTTTGAGGGAATATTTACTTGGTAGAAACCACAAGGGGGTAGGCTGCGTGTTCACTGGAAACGGGGACCTGATGGCACAAGGCTTGCTTTCCCATTTTGAAAGCTCCATTCATGCCGCCTTGAACCTACCTAAATACCAGTGTTTTGGACGAGTTTCTAGTCACTGTAGGCAGGGCTCTGGGCAGGGAACGAGTTTTTTCTAAATCAACAGGGTGCTTTCGTAGCCTGGGTGGGAGCTCCACCTGAGCCGCTCTAGAGCTCAAAGGAAACTTGACGTGAGTCGTTTCCTCAAGGTAAAGCCTTGAATAGCCCCGCTGAAGCCGAAGCGTGGAGCAGTTTCCTGGAGACATGAGTTGCAGTTCGGCTTTCTTTTAACCTTAGTACGCTTATGAAGACACCTAGTAACTCTCGTGGGCACCCTATTCCCTGCAAGAACACCGAGGACCGGCATGCTCGACTGGGAAGCTAAGAAACATCCAGGCCCGGAAACCTTTCCCAGTCACTCTCAATATGCTAAGTGTAGGGCAACACACTGCACGCCTCCTTGGGAGAGCTAGATTTCCTCAGCACTCCAACAGCTCCGGGCCATCGGTTGTCTCACGTCCTACATGTCATGCATATCTGCCTCAATGCCCTAGGCTGAGCGGCACTGAGAAACCAATACTGTTTCACATTCCTTCTACAAAGTCATACCTTAAGACCCCATACTTACAGGAGAAAGTTGCCTTGCGTTCCTGCTGTAACCAAAGCACAGTTCTTCCTCTTACACTGCAGGGATTTAGAAGAGGCTAAGCCCCTATAGCGAACCTAGAGCATTCCTTGGGAGAGGCAGTTCGCTACATGCAGAACTCCGTGCCAAGAACACGTTCTTCAGGGAAGGGACCAGTGTGTAGCTAGAGTGTATAGTAACTTGGTAGAAATCACAAGGAGGTAGGCTGCGTGTTCACTGGAAACGGAGACCTGATGGCACAAGGCTTGCTTTCCCATTTTGAAAGCTCCATTCATGCCGCCTTGAACCTACCTAAATACCAGTGTTTTGGACAAGTTTCTAGTCACTGTAGGCAGGGCTCTGGGCAGGGAACGAGTTGTTTCTAAATCAACAGGGTGCTTTCATAGCCTGGGTGGGAGCTCCTCCTGAGACGCTCTAGAGCTACAAGGAAACTTGACGTGAGTCCTTTCCTCCAGGTAAAGCCTTGAATATCCCTGCTGAAGCGGAACGTGGAGCAGTTGCCTTGAGACATTACTTGCAGTTCTCCTTTCTTTTAACGTTAGTACGCTTTGCAAGACACCTAGGATCTCGCTGGGCACCCGATTCCGTGCAAGAACACCGAGTACCGGCAGGCTCCACTGGGTTGCTAAGAAACCTCCAGGCCCGGATACCTTTCCCAGTCACTCTGTGTATGTTAAGTGTAGGGCAACACACTGCACTCTTCCTTGGGAGAGCTACATTTCCTCAGCACTCCAACAGCTCCATGTAATCTGTTCTCTCACGTCCTACATGTCATGCAAATTGCCTCAATGCCCTAGGCTGAGCGGCACGGAGAAATCAAAACTGCTTCGCATTCCTTCCACAAAGTCATACCTTAAGGCCCCACACTTACAGGAGAAACTCGGCTTGCGTTCCTGCTGTAACCAAAGCACAGTTCTTCCTCTTACACGGCAGGGTTTTGGAAGAGCCTAAGCCCCGATAGCGTTACCAAAGCGTTCCTTGGGAGAGGCAGTTCGCTACATGCAGAACTCCGTGCCAAGAAAACATTCTTCAGGGAAGGGACCACTGTGTAGTTTGAGGGAATATTTACTTGGTAGAAACCACAAGGGGGTAGGCTGCGTGTTCACTGGAAACGGGGACCTGATGGCACAAGGCTTGCTTTCCCATTTTGAAAGCTCCATTCATGCCGCCTTGAACCTACCTAAATACCAGTGTTTTGGACGAGTTTCTAGTCACTGTAGGCAGGGCTCTGGGCAGGGAACGAGTTTTTTCTAAATCAACAGGGTGCTTTCGTAGCCTGGGTGGGAGCTCCACCTGAGCCGCTCTAGAGCTCAAAGGAAACTTGACGTGAGTCGTTTCCTCAAGGTAAAGCCTTGAATAGCCCCGCTGAAGCCGAAGCGTGGAGCAGTTTCCTGGAGACATGAGTTGCAGTTCGGCTTTCTTTTAACCTTAGTACGCTTATGAAGACACCTAGTAACTCTCGTGGGCACCCTATTCCCTGCAAGAACACCGAGGACCGGCATGCTCGACTGGGAAGCTAAGAAACATCCAGGCCCGGAAACCTTTCCCAGTCACTCTCAATATGCTAAGTGTAGGGCAACACACTGCACGCCTCCTTGGGAGAGCTAGATTTCCTCAGCACTCCAACAGCTCCGGGCCATCGGTTGTCTCACGTCTACATGTCATGCATATCTGCCTCAATGCCCTAGGCTGAGCGGCACTGAGAAACCAATACTGTTTCACATTCCTTCTACAAAGTCATACCTTAAGACCCCATACTTACAGGAGAAAGTTGCCTTGCGTTCCTGCTGTAACCAAAGCACAGTTCTTCCTCTTACACTGCAGGGATTTAGAAGAGGCTAAGCCCCTATAGCGAACCTAGAGCATTCCTTGGGAGAGGCAGTTCGCTACATGCAGAACTCCGTGCCAAGAACACGTTATTCAGGGAAGGGACCAGTGTGTAGCTAGAGTGTATAGTAACTTGGTAGAAATCACAAGGAGGTAGGCTGCGTGTTCACTGGAAACGGAGACCTGATGGCACAAGGCTTGCTTTCCCATTTTGAAAGCTCCATTCATGCCGCCTTGAACCTACCTAAATACCAGTGTTTTGGACAAGTTTCTAGTCACTGTAGGCAGGGCTCTGGGCAGGGAACGAGTTGTTTCTAAATCAACAGGGTGCTTTCATAGCCTGGGTGGGAGCTCCTCCTGAGACGCTCTAGAGCTACAAGGAAACTTGACGTGAGTCCTTTCCTCCAGGTAAAGCCTTGAATAGCCCTGCTGAAGCGGAACGTGGAGCAGTTGCCTTGAGACATTACTTGCAGTTCTCCTTTCTTTTAACGTTAGTACGCTTTGCAAGACACCTAGGATCTCGCTGGGCACCCGATTCCGTGCAAGAACACCGAGTACCGGCAGGCTCCACTGGGTTGCTAAGAAACCTCCAGGCCCGGATACCTTTCCCAGTCACTCTGTGTATGTTAAGTGTAGGGCAACACACTGCACTCTTCCTTGGGAGAGCTACATTTCCTCAGCACTCCAACAGCTCCATGTAATCTGTTCTCTCACGTCCTACATGTCATGCAAATTGCCTCAATGCCCTAGGCTGAGCGGCACGGAGAAATCAAAACTGCTTCGCATTCCTTCCACAAAGTCATACCTTGAGGCCCCACACTTACAGGAGAAACTCGGCTTGCGTTCCTGCTGTAACCAAAGCACAGTTCTTCCTCTTACACGGCAGGGTTTTGGAAGAGCCTAAGCCCCGATAGCGTTACCAAAGCGTTCCTTGGGAGAGGCAGTTCGCTACATGCAGAACTCCGTGCCAAGAAAACATTCTTCAGGGAAGGGACCACTGTGTAGATTGAGGGAATATTTACTTGGTAGAAACCACAAGGGGGTAGGCTGCGTGTTCACTGGAAACGGGGACCTGATGGCACAAGGCTTGCTTTCCCATTTTGAAAGCTCCATTCATGCCGCCTTGAACCTACCTAAATACCAGTGTTTTGGACGAGTTTCTAGTCACTGTAGGCAGGGCTCTGGGAAGGGAACGAGTTTTTTCTAAATCAACAGGGTGCTTTCGTAGCCTGGGTGGGAGCTCCACCTGAGCCGCTCTAGAGCTCAAAGGAAACTTGACGTGAGTCTTTTCCTCAAGGTAAAGCCTTGAATAGCCCCGCTGAAGCCGAAGCGTGGAGCAGTTTCCTGGAGACATGAGTTGCAGTTCGGCTTTCTTTTAACCTTAGTACGCTTATGAAGACACCTAGTAACTCTCGTGGGCACCCTATTCCCTGCAAGAACACCGAGGACCGGCATGCTCGACTGGGAAGCTAAGAAACATCCAGGCCCGGAAACCTTTCCCAGTCACTCTCAATATGCTAAGTGTAGGGCAACACACTGCACGCCTCCTTGGGAGAGCTAGATTTCCTCAGCACTCCAACAGCTCCGGGCCATCGGTTGTCTCACGTCTACATGTCATGCATATCTGCCTCAAAGCCCCAGGCTGAGCGGCACTGAGAAACCAATACTGTTTCACATTCCTTCTACAAAGTCATACCTTAAGACCCCATACTTACAGGAGAAAGTTGCCTTGCGTTCCTGCTGTAACCAAAGCACAGTTCTTCCTCTTACACTGCAGGGATTTAGAAGAGGCTAAGCCCCTATAGCGAACCTAGAGCATTCCTTGGGAGAGGCAGTTCGCTACATGCAGAACTCCGTGCCAAGAACACGTTATTCAGGGAAGGGACCAGTGTGTAGCTAGAGTGTATAGTAACTTGGTAGAAATCACAAGGAGGTAGGCTGCGTGTTCACTGGAAACGGAGACCTGATGGCACAAGGCTTGCTTTCCCATTTTGAAAGCTCCATTCATGCCGCCTTGAACCTACCTAAATACCAGTGTTTTGGACAAGTTTCTAGTCACTGTAGGCAGGGCTCTGGGCAGGGAACGAGTTGTTTCTAAATCAACAGGGTGCTTTCATAGCCTGGGTGGGAGCTCCTCCTGAGACGCTCTAGAGCTACAAGGAAACTTGACGTGAGTCCTTTCCTCCAGGTAAAGCCTTGAATATCCCTGCTGAAGCGGAACGTGGAGCAGTTGCCTTGAGACATTACTTGCAGTTCTCCTTTCTTTTAACGTTAGTACGCTTTGCAAGACACCTAGGATCTCGCTGGGCACCCGATTCCGTGCAAGAACACCGAGTACCGGCAGGCTCCACTGGGTTGCTAAGAAACCTCCAGGCCCGGATACCTTTCCCAGTCACTCTGTGTATGTTAAGTGTAGGGCAACACACTGCACTCTTCCTTGGGAGAGCTACATTTCCTCAGCACTCCAACAGCTCCATGTAATCTGTTCTCTCACGTCCTACATGTCATGCAAATTGCCTCAATGCCCTAGGCTGAGCGGCACGGAGAAATCAAAACTGCTTCGCATTCCTTCCACAAAGTCATACCTTGAGGCCCCACACTTACAGGAGAAACTCGGCTTGCGTTCCTCCTGTAACCAAAGCACAGTTCTTCCTCTTACACGGCAGGGTTTTGGAAGAGCCTAAGCCCCGATAGCGTTACCAAAGCGTTCCTTGGGAGAGGCAGTTCGCTACATGCAGAACTCCGTGCCAAGAAAACATTCTTCAGGGAAGGGACCACTGTGTAGTTTGAGGGAATATTTACTTGGTAGAAACCACAAGGGGGTAGGCTGCGTGTTCACTGGAAACGGGGACCTGATGGCACAAGGCTTGCTTTCCCATTTTCAAAGCTCCATTCATGCCGCCTTGAACCTACCTAAATACCAGTGTTTTGGACGAGTTTCTAGTCACTGTAGGCAGGGCTCTGGGAAGGGAACGAGTTTTTTCTAAATCAACAGGGTGCTTTCGTAGCCTGGGTGGGAGCTCCACCTGAGCCGCTCTAGAGCTCAAAGGAAACTTGACGTGAGTCGTTTCCTCAAGGTAAAGCCTTGAATAGCCCCGCTGAAGCCGAAGCATGGAGCAGTTTCCTGGAGACATGAGTTGCAGTTCGGCTTTCTTTTAACCTTAGTACGCTTATGAAGACACCTAGTAACTCTCGTGGGCACCCTATTCCCTGCAAGAACACCGAGGACCGGCATGCTCGACTGGGAAGCTAAGAAACATCCAGGCCCGGAAACCTTTCCCAGTCACTCTCAATATGCTAAGTGTAGGGCAACACACTGCACGCCTCCTTGGGAGAGCTAGATTTCCTCAGCACTCCAACAGCTCCGGGCCATCGGTTGTCTCACGTCTACATGTCATGCATATCTGCCTCAAAGCCCTAGGCTGAGCGGCACTGAGAAACCAATACTGTTTCACATTCCTTCTACAAAGTCATACCTTAAGACCCCATACTTACAGGAGA
The DNA here is from genome assembly GCF_028564815.1 of Eubalaena glacialis. Classification (NCBI taxonomy): domain Eukaryota; kingdom Metazoa; phylum Chordata; class Mammalia; order Artiodactyla; family Balaenidae; genus Eubalaena; species Eubalaena glacialis. The sequence continues at coordinate 59,023 of NW_026871530.1, forward strand.
AAGTTGCCTTGCGTTCCTGCTGTAACCAAAGCACAGTTCTTCCTCTTACACTGCAGGGATTTAGAAGAGGCTAAGCCCCTATAGCGAACCTAGAGCATTCCTTGGGAGAGGCAGTTCGCTACATGCAGAACTCCGTGCCAAGAACACGTTATTCAGGGAAGGGACCAGTGTGTAGCTAGAGTGTATAGTAACTTGGTAGAAATCACAAGGAGGTAGGCTGCGTGTTCACTGGAAACGGAGACCTGATGGCACAAGGCTTGCTTTCCCATTTTGAAAGCTCCATTCATGCCGCCTTGAACCTACCTAAATACCAGTGTTTTGGACAAGTTTCTAGTCACTGTAGGCAGGGCTCTGGGCAGGGAACGAGTTGTTTCTAAATCAACAGGGTGCTTTCATAGCCTGGGTGGGAGCTCCTCCTGAGACGCTCTAGAGCTACAAGGAAACTTGACGTGAGTCCTTTCCTCCAGGTAAAGCCTTGAATATCCCTGCTGAAGCGGAACGTGGAGCAGTTGCCTTGAGACATTACTTGCAGTTCTCCTTTCTTTTAACGTTAGTACGCTTTGCAAGACACCTAGGATCTCGCTGGGCACCCGATTCCGTGCAAGAACACCGAGTACCGGCAGGCTCCACTGGGTTGCTAAGAAACCTCCAGGCCCGGATACATTTCCCAGTCACTCTGTGTATGTTAAGTGTAGGGCAACACACTGCACTCTTCCTTGGGAGAGCTACATTTCCTCAGCACTCCAACAGCTCCATGTAATCTGTTCTCTCACGTCCTACATGTCATGCAAATTGCCTCAATGCCCTAGGCTGAGCGGCACGGAGAAATCAAAACTGCTTCGCATTCCTTCCACAAAGTCATACCTTGAGGCCCCACACTTACAGGAGAAACTCGGCTTGCGTTCCTCCTGTAACCAAAGCACAGTTCTTCCTCTTACACGGCAGGGTTTTGGAAGAGCCTAAGCCCCGATAGCGTTACCAAAGCGTTCCTTGGGAGAGGCAGTTCGCTACATGCAGAACTCCGTGCCAAGAAAACATTCTTCAGGGAAGGGACCACTGTGTAGTTTGAGGGAATATTTACTTGGTAGAAACCACAAGGGGGTAGGCTGCGTGTTCACTGGAAACGGGGACCTGATGGCACAAGGCTTGCTTTCCCATTTTCAAAGCTCCATTCATGCCGCCTTGAACCTACCTAAATACCAGTGTTTTGGACGAGTTTCTAGTCACTGTAGGCAGGGCTCTGGGAAGGGAACGAGTTTTTTCTAAATCAACAGGGTGCTTTCGTAGCCTGGGTGGGAGCTCCACCTGAGCCGCTCTAGAGCTCAAAGGAAACTTGACGTGAGTCGTTTCCTCAAGGTAAAGCCTTGAATAGCCCCGCTGAAGCCGAAGCGTGGAGCAGTTTCCTGGAGACATGAGTTGCAGTTCGGCTTTCTTTTAACCTTAGTACGCTTATGAAGACACCTAGTAACTCTCGTGGGCACCCTATTCCCTGCAAGAACACCGAGGACCGGCATGCTCGACTGGGAAGCTAAGAAACATCCAGGCCCGGAAACCTTTCCCAGTCACTCTCAATATGCTAAGTGTAGGGCAACACACTGCACGCCTCCTTGGGAGAGCTAGATTTCCTCAGCACTCCAACAGCTCCGGGCCATCGGTTGTCTCACGTCTACATGTCATGCATATCTGCCTCAATGCCCTAGGCTGAGCGGCACTGAGAAACCAATACTGTTTCACATTCCTTCTACAAAGTCATACCTTAAGACCCCATACTTACAGGAGAAAGTTGCCTTGCGTTCCTGCTGTAACCAAAGCACAGTTCTTCCTCTTACACTGCAGGGATTTAGAAGAGGCTAAGCCCCTATAGCGAACCTAGAGCATTCCTTGGGAGAGGCAGTTCGCTACATGCAGAACTCCGTGCCAAGAACACGTTATTCAGGGAAGGGACCAGTGTGTAGCTAGAGTGTATAGTAACTTGGTAGAAATCACAAGGAGGTAGGCTGCGTGTTCACTGGAAACGGAGACCTGATGGCACAAGGCTTGCTTTCCCATTTTGAAAGCTCCATTCATGCCGCCTTGAACCTACCTAAATACCAGTGCTTTGGACAAGTTTCTAGTCACTGTAGGCAGGGCTCTGGGCAGGGAACGAGTTGTTTCTAAATCAACAGGGTGCTTTCATAGCCTGGGTGGGAGCTCCTCCTGAGACGCTCTAGAGCTACAAGGAAACTTGACGTGAGTCCTTTCCTCCAGGTAAAGCCTTGAATATCCCTGCTGAAGCGGAACGTGGAGCAGTTGCCTTGAGACATTACTTGCAGTTCTCCTTTCTTTTAACGTTAGTACGCTTTGCAAGACACCTAGGATCTCGCTGGGCACCCGATTCCGTGCAAGAACACCGAGTACCGGCAGGCTCCACTGGGTTGCTAAGAAACCTCCAGGCCCGGATACCTTTCCCAGTCACTCTGTGTATGTTAAGTGTAGGGCAACACACTGCACTCTTCCTTGGGAGAGCTACATTTCCTCAGCACTCCAACAGCTCCATGTAATCTGTTCTCTCACGTCCTACATGTCATGCAAATTGCCTCAATGCCCTAGGCTGAGCGGCACGGAGAAATCAAAACTGCTTCGCATTCCTTCCACAAAGTCATACCTTGAGGCCCCACACTTACAGGAGAAACTCGGCTTGCGTTCCTCCTGTAACCAAAGCACAGTTCTTCCTCTTACACGGCAGGGTTTTAGAAGAGCCTAAGCCCCGATAGCGTTACCAAAGCGTTCCTTGGGAGAGGCAGTTCGCTACATGCAGAACTCCGTGCCAAGAAAACATTCTTCAGGGAAGGGACCACTGTGTAGTTTGAGGGAATATTTACTTGGTAGAAACCACAAGGGGGTAGGCTGCGTGTTCACTGGAAACGGGGACCTGATGGCACAAGGCTTGCTTTCCCATTTTGAAAGCTCCATTCATGCCGCCTTGAACCTACCTAAATACCAGTGTTTTGGACGAGTTTCTAGTCACTGTAGGCAGGGCTCTGGGAAGGGAACGAGTTTTTTCTAAATCAACAGGGTGCTTTCGTAGCCTGGGTGGGAGCTCCACCTGAGCCGCTCTAGAGCTCAAAGGAAACTTGACGTGAGTCGTTTCCTCAAGGTAAAGCCTTGAATAGCCCCGCTGAAGCCGAAGCGTGGAGCAGTTTCCTGGAGACATGAGTTGCAGTTCGGCTTTCTTTTAACCTTAGTACGCTTATGAAGACACCTAGTAACTCTCGTGGGCACCCTATTCCCTGCAAGAACACCGAGGACCGGCATGCTCGACTGGGAAGCTAAGAAACATCCAGGCCCGGAAACCTTTCCCAGTCACTCTCAATATGCTAAGTGTAGGGCAACACACTGCACGCCTCCTTGGGAGAGCTAGATTTCCTCAGCACTCCAACAGCTCCGGGCCATCGGTTGTCTCACGTCTACATGTCATGCATATCTGCCTCAATGCCCTAGGCTGAGCGGCACTGAGAAACCAATACTGTTTCACATTCCTTCTACAAAGTCATACCTTAAGACCCCATACTTACAGGAGAAAGTTGCCTTGCGTTCCTGCTGTAACCAAAGCACAGTTCTTCCTCTTACACTGCAGGGATTTAGAAGAGGCTAAGCCCCTATAGCGAACCTAGAGCATTCCTTGGGAGAGGCAGTTCGCTACATGCAGAACTCCGTGCCAAGAAAACATTCTTCAGGGAAGGGACCACTGTGTAGTTTGAGGGAATATTTACTTGGTAGAAACCACAAGGGGGTAGGCTGCGTGTTCACTGGAAACGGGGACCTGATGGCACAAGGCTTGCTTTCCCATTTTGAAAGCTCCATTCATGCCGCCTTGAACCTACCTAAATACCAGTGTTTTGGACGAGTTTCTAGTCACTGTAGGCAGGGCTCTGGGAAGGGAACGAGTTTTTTCTAAATCAACAGGGTGCTTTCGTAGCCTGGGTGGGAGCTCCACCTGAGCCGCTCTAGAGCTCAAAGGAAACTTGACGTGAGTCGTTTCCTCAAGGTAAAGCCTTGAATAGCCCCGCTGAAGCCGAAGCGTGGAGCAGTTTCCTGGAGACATGAGTTGCAGTTCGGCTTTCTTTTAACCTTAGTACGCTTATGAAGACACCTAGTAACTCTCGTGGGCACCCTATTCCCTGCAAGAACACCGAGGACCGGCATGCTCGACTGGGAAGCTAAGAAACATCCAGGCCCGGAAACCTTTCCCAGTCACTCTCAATATGCTAAGTGTAGGGCAACACACTGCACGCCTCCTTGGGAGAGCTAGATTTCCTCAGCACTCCAACAGCTCCGGGCCATCGGTTGTCTCACGTCTACATGTCATGCATATCTGCCTCAATGCCCTAGGCTGAGCGGCACTGAGAAACCAATACTGTTTCACATTCCTTCTACAAAGTCATACCTTAAGACCCCATACTTACAGGAGAAAGTTGCCTTGCGTTCCTGCTGTAACCAAAGCACAGTTCTTCCTCTTACACTGCAGGGATTTAGAAGAGGCTAAGCCCCTATAGCGAACCTAGAGCATTCCTTGGGAGAGGCAGTTCGCTACATGCAGAACTCCGTGCCAAGAACACGTTATTCAGGGAAGGGACCAGTGTGTAGCTAGAGTGTATAGTAACTTGGTAGAAATCACAAGGAGGTAGGCTGCGTGTTCACTGGAAACGGAGACCTGATGGCACAAGGCTTGCTTTCCCATTTTGAAAGCTCCATTCATGCCGCCTTGAACCTACCTAAATACCAGTGTTTTGGACAAGTTTCTAGTCACTGTAGGCAGGGCTCTGGGCAGGGAACGAGTTTTTTCTAAATCAACAGGGTGCTTTCATAGCCTGGGTGGGAGCTCCTCCTGAGACGCTCTAGAGCTACAAGGAAACTTGACGTGAGTCCTTTCCTCCAGGTAAAGCCTTGAATATCCCTGCTGAAGCGGAACGTGGAGCAGTTGCCTTGAGACATTACTTGCAGTTCTCCTTTCTTTTAACGTTAGTACGCTTTGCAAGACACCTAGGATCTCGCTGGGCACCCGATTCCGTGCAAGAACACTGAGTACCGGCAGGCTCCACTGGCTTGCTAAGAAACCTCCAGGCCCGGATACCTTTCCCAGTCACTCTGTGTATGTTAAGTGTAGGGCAACACACTGCACTCTTCCTTGGGAGAGCTACATTTCCTCAGCACTCCAACAGCTCCATGTAATCTGTTCTCTCACGTCCTACATGTCATGCAAATTGCCTCAATGCCCTAGGCTGAGCGGCACGGAGAAATCAAAACTGCTTCGCATTCCTTCCACAAAGTCATACCTTGAGGCCCCACACTTACAGGAGAAACTCGGCTTGCGTTCCTCCTGTAACCAAAGCACAGTTCTTCCTCTTACACGGCAGGGTTTTAGAAGAGCCTAAGCCCCGATAGCGTTACCAAAGCGTTCCTTGGGAGAGGCAGTTCGCTACATGCAGAACTCCGTGCCAAGAAAACATTCTTCAGGGAAGGGACCACTGTGTAGTTTGAGGGAATATTTACTTGGTAGAAACCACAAGGGGGTAGGCTGCGTGTTCACTGGAAACGGGGACCTGATGGCACAAGGCTTGCTTTCCCATTTTGAAAGCTCCATTCATGCCGCCTTGAACCTACCTAAATACCAGTGTTTTGGACGAGTTTCTAGTCACTGTAGGCAGGGCTCTGGGAAGGGAACGAGCTTTTTCTAAATCAACAGGGTGCTTTCGTAGCCTGGGTGGGAGCTCCACCTGAGCCGCTCTAGAGCTCAAAGGAAACTTGACGTGAGTCGTTTCCTCAAGGTAAAGCCTTGAATAGCCCTGCTGAAGCCGAAGCGTGGAGCAGTTTCCTGGAGACATGACTTGCAGTTCTGCTTTCTTTTAACCTTAGTACGCTTATGAAGACACCTAGTAACTCTCGTGGGCACCCTATTCCCTGCAAGAACACCGAGGACCGGCATGCTCGACTGGGAAGCTAAGAAACATCCAGGCCCGGAAACCTTTCCCAGTCACTCTCAATATGCTAAGTGTAGGGCAACACACTGCACGCCTCCTTGGGAGAGCTAGATTTCCTCAGCACTCCAACAGCTCCGGGCAATCGGTTGTCTCACGTCTACATGTCATGCATATCTGCCTCAATGCCCTAGGCTGAGCGGCACTGAGAAACCAATACTGTTTCACATTCCTTCTACAAAGTCATACCTTAAGACCCCATACTTACAGGAGAAAGTTGCCTTGCGTTCCTGCTGTAACCAAAGCACAGTTCTTCCTCTTACACTGCAGGGATTTAGAAGAGGCTAAGCCCGTATAGCGAACCTAGAGCGTTCCTTGGGAGAGGCAGTTCGCTACATGCAGAACTCCGTGCCAAGAACACGTTATTCAGGGAAGGGACCAGTGTGTAGCTAGAGTGTATAGTAACTTGGTAGAAATCACAAGGAGGTAGGCTGCGTGTTCACTGGAAACGGAGACCTGATGGCACAAGGCTTGCTTTCCCATTTTGAAAGCTCCATTCATGCCGCCTTGAACCTACCTAAATACCAGTGTTTTGGACAAGTTTCTAGTCACTGTAGGCAGGGCTCTGGGCAGGGAACGAGTTGTTTCTAAATCAACAGGGTGCTTTCATAGCCTGGGTGGGAGCTCCTCCTGAGACGCTCTAGAGCTACAAGGAAACTTGACGTGAGTCCGTTCCTCCAGGTAAAGCCTTGAATATCCCTGCTGAAGCGGAACGTGGAGCAGTTGCCTTGAGGCGTTACTTGCAGTTCTCCTTTCTTTTAACGTTAGTACGCTTTGCAAGACACCTAGGATCTCGCTGGGCACCCGATTCCGTGCAAGAACACCGAGTACCGGCAGGCTCCACTGGGTTGCTAAGAAACCTCCAGGCCCGGATACCTTTCCCAGTCACTCTGTGTATGTTAAGTGTAGGGCAACACACTGCACTCTTCCTTGGGAGAGCTACATTTCCTCAGCACTCCAACAGCTCCATGTAATCTGTTCTCTCACGTCCTACATGTCATGCAAATTGCCTCAATGCCCTAGGCTGAGCGGCACGGAGAAATCAAAACTGCTTCGCATTCCTTCCACAAAGTCATACCTTAAGGCCCCACACTTACAGGAGAAACTCGGCTTGCGTTCCTCCTGTAACCAAAGCACAGTTCTTCCTCTTACACGGCAGGGTTTTAGAAGAGCGTAAGCCCCGATAGCGTTACCAAAGCGTTCCTTGGGAGAGGCAGTTCGCTACATGCAGAACTCCGTGCCAAGAAAACATTCTTCAGGGAAGGGACCACTGTGTAGTTTGAGGGAATATTTACTTGGTAGAAACCACAAGGGGGTAGGCTGCGTGTTCACTGGAAACGGGGACCTGATGGCACAAGGCTTGCTTTCCCATTTTGAAAGCTCCATTCATGCCGCCTTGAACCTACCTAAATACCAGTGTTTTGGACGAGTTTCTAGTCACTGTAGGCAGGGCTCTGGGAAGGGAACGAGTTTTTTCTAAATCAACAGGGTGCTTTCGTAGCCTGGGTGGGAGCTCCACCTGAGCCGCTCTAGAGCTCAAAGGAAACTTGACGTGAGTCGTTTCCTCAAGGTAAAGCCTTGAATAGCCCTGCTGAAGCCGAAGCGTGGAGCAGTTTCCTGGAGACATGAGTTGCAGTTCTGCTTTCTTTTAACCTTAGTACGCTTATGAAGACACCTAGTAACTCTCGTGGGCACCCTATTCCCTGCAAGAACACCGAGGACCGGCATGCTCGACTGGGAAGCTAAGAAACATCCAGGCCCGGAAACCTTTCCCAGTCACTCTCAATATGCTAAGTGTAGGGCAACACACTGCACGCCTCCTTGGGAGAGCTAGATTTCCTCAGCACTCCAACAGCTCCGGGCAATCTGTTGTCTCACGTCTACATGTCATGCATATCTGCCTCAATGCCCTAGGCTGAGCGGCACTGAGAAACCAACACTGTTTCACATTCCTTCTACAAAGTCATACCTTAAGACCCCATACTTACAGGAGAAAGTTGCCTTGTGTTCCTGCTGTAACCAAAGCACAGTTCTTCCTCTTACACTGCAGGGATTTAGAAGAGGCTAAGCCCCTATAGCGTACCTAGAGCATTCCTTGGGAGAGGCAGTTCGCTACATGCAGAACTCCGTGCCAAGAACACGTTATTCAGGGAAGGGACCAGTGTGTAGCTAGAGTGTATAGTAACTTGGTAGAAATCACAAGGAGGTAGGCTGCGTGTTCACTGGAAACGGAGACCTGATGGCACAAGGCTTGCTTTCCCATTTTGAAAGCTCCATTCATGCCGCCTTGAACCTACCTAAATACCAGTGTTTTGGACAAGTTTCTAGTCACTGTAGGCAGGGCTCTGGGCAGGGAACGAGTTGTTTCTAAATCAACAGGGTGCTTTCATAGCCTGGGTGGGAGCTCCTCCTGAGACGCTCTAGAGCTACAAGGAAACTTGACGTGAGTCCTTTCCTCCAGGTAAAGCCTTGAATATCCCTGCTGAAGCGGAACGTGGAGCAGTTGCCTTGAGGCGTTACTTGCAGTTCTCCTTTCTTTTAACGTTAGTACGCTTTGCAAGACACCTAGGATCTCGCTGGGCACCCGATTCCGTGCAAGAACACCGAGTACCGGCAGGCTCCACTGGGTTGCTAAGAAACCTCCAGGCCCGGATACCTTTCCCAGTCACTCTGTGTATGTTAAGTGTAGGGCAACACACTGCACTCTTCCTTGGGAGTGCTACATTTCCTCAGCACTCCAGCAGCTCCATGTAATCTGTTCTCTCACGTCCTACATGTCATGCAAATTGCCTCAATGCCCTAGGCTGAGCGGCACGGAGAAATCAAAACTGCTTCGCATTCCTTCTACAAAGTCATACCTTGAGGCCCCACACTTACAGGAGAAACTCGGCTTGCGTTCCTGCTGTAACCAAAGCACAGTTCTTCCTCTTACACGGCAGGGTTTTAGAAGAGCCTAAGCCCCGATAGCGTTACCAAAGCGTTCCTTGGGAGAGGCAGTTCGCTACATGCAGAACTCCGTGCCAAGAAAACATTCTTCAGGGAAGGGACCACTGTGTAGTTTGAGGGAATATTTACTTGGTAGAAATCACAAGGGGGTAGGCTGCGTGTTCACTGGAAACGGGGACCTGATGGCACAAGGCTTGCTTTCCCATTTTGAAAGCTCCATTCATGCCGCCTTGAACCTACCTAAATACCAGTGTTTTGGACGAGTTTCTAGTGACTGTAGGCAGGGCTCTGGGAAGGGAACGAGTTTCTTCTAAATCAACAGGGTGCTTTCGTAGCCTGGGTGGGAGCTCCACCTGAGCCGCTCTAGAGCTCAAAGGAAACTTGACGTGAGTCGTTTCCTCAAGGTAAAGCCTTGAATAGCCCTGCTGAAGCCGAAGCGTGGAGCAGTTTCCTGGAGACATGAGTTGCAGTTCTGCTTTCTTTTAACCTTAGTACGCTTATGAAGACACCTAGTAACTCTCGTGGGCACCCTATTCCCTGCAAGAACACCGAGGACCGGCATGCTCGACTGGGAAGCTAAGAAACTTCCAGGCCCGGAAACCTTTCCCAGTCACTCTCAATATGCTAAGTGTAGGGCAACACACTGCACGCCTCCTTGGGAGAGCTAGATTTCCTCAGCACTCCAACAGCTCCGGGCAATCTGTTGTCTCACGTCTACATGTCATGCATATCTGCCTCAATGCCCTAGGCTGAGCGGCACTGAGAAACCAACACTGTTTCACATTCCTTCTACAAAGTCATACCTTAAGACCCCATACTTACAGGAGAAAGTTGCCTTGCGTTCCTGCTGTAACCAAAGCACAGTTCTTCCTCTTACACTGCAGGGATTTAGAAGAGGCTAAGCCCCTATAGCGTACCTAGAGCATTCCTTGGGAGAGGCAGTTCGCTACATGCAGAACTCCGTGCCAAGAACACGTTATTCAGGGAAGGGACCAGTGTGTATCTAGAGTGTATAGTAACTTGGTAGAAATCACAAGGAGGTAGGCTGCGTGTTCACTGGAAACGGAGACCTGATGGCACAAGGCTTGCTTTCCCATTTTGAAAGCTCCATTCATGCCGCCTTGAACCTACCTAAATACCAGTGTTTTGGACAAGTTTCTAGTCACTGTAGGCAGGGCTCTGGGCAGGGAACGAGTTGTTTCTAAATCAACAGGGTGCTTTCATAGCCTGGGTGGGAGCTCCTCCTGAGACGCTCTAGAGCTACAAGGAAACTTGACGTGAGTCCGTTCCTCCAGGTAAAGCCTTGAATATCCCTGCTGAAGCGGAACGTGGAGCAGTTGCCTTGAGGCGTTACTTGCAGTTCTCCTTTCTTTTAACGTTAGTACGCTTTGCAAGACACCTAGGATCTCGCTGGGCACCCGATTCCGTGCAAGAACACCGAGTACCGGCAGGCTCCACTGGGTTGCTAAGAAACCTCCAGGCCCGGATACCTTTCCCAGTCACTCTGTGTATGTTAAGTGTAGGGCAACACACTGCACTCTTCCTTGGGAGTGCTACATTTCCTCAGCACTCCAGCAGCTCCATGTAATCTGTTCTCTCACGTCCTACATGTCATGCAAATTGCCTCAATGCCCTAGGCTGAGCGGCACGGAGAAATCAAAACTGCTTCGCATTCCTTCTACAAAGTCATACCTTGAGGCCCCACACTTACAGGAGAAACTCGGCTTGCGTTCCTGCTGTAACCAAAGCACAGTTCTTCCTCTTACACGGCAGGGTTTTAGAAGAGCCTAAGCCCCGATAGCGTTACCAAAGCGTTCCTTGGGAGAGGCAGTTCGCTACATGCAGAACTCCGTGACAAGAAAACATTCTTCAGGGAAGGGACCACTGTGTAGTTTGCGGGAATATTTACTTGGTAGAAATCACAAGGGGGTAGGCTGCGTGTTCACTGGAAACGGGGACCTGATGGCACAAGGCTTGCTTTCCCATTTTGAAAGCTCCATTCATGCCGCCTTGAACCTACCTAAATACCAGTGTTTTGGACGAGTTTCTTGTGACTGTAGGCAGGGCTCTGGGAAGGGAACGAGTTTCTTCTAAATCAACAGGGTGCTTTCGTAGCCTGGGTGGGAGCTCCACCTGAGCCGCTCTAGAGCTCAAAGGAAACTTGACGTGAGTCGTTTCCTCAAGGTAAAGCCTTGAATAGCCCTGCTGAAGCCGAAGCGTGGAGCAGTTTCCTGGAGACATGAGTTGCAGTTCTGCTTTCTTTTAACCTTAGTACGCTTATGAAGACACCTAGTAACTCTCGTGGGCACCCTATTCCCTGCAAGAACACCGAGGACCGGCATGCTCGACTGGGAAGCTAAGAAACATCCAGGCCCGGAAACCTTTCCCAGTCACTCTCAATATGCTAAGTGTAGGGCAACACACTGCACGCCTCCTTGGGAGAGCTAGATTTCCTCAGCACTCCAACAGCTCCGGGCCATCGGTTGTCTCACGTCTACATGTCATGCATATCTGCCTCAATGCCCTAGGCTGAGCGGCACTGAGAAACCAATACTGTTTCACATTCCTTCTACAAAGTCATACCTTAAGACCCCATACTTACAGGAGAAAGTTGCCTTGCGTTCCTGCTGTAACCAAAGCACAGTTCTTCCTCTTACACTGCAGGGATTTAGAAGAGGCTAAGCCCCTATAGCGAACCTAGAGCATTCCTTGGGAGAGGCAGTTCGCTACATGCAGAACTCCGTGCCAAGAAAACATTCTTCAGGGAAGGGACCACTGTGTAGTTTGAGGGAATATTTACTTGGTAGAAACCACAAGGGGGTAGGCTGCGTGTTCACTGGAAACGGGGACCTGATGGCACAAGGCTTGCTTTCCCATTTTGAAAGCTCCATTCATGCCGCCTTGAACCTACCTAAATACCAGTGTTTTGGACGAGTTTCTAGTCACTGTAGGCAGGGCTCTGGGAAGGGAACGAGTTTTTTCTAAATCAACAGGGTGCTTTCGTAGCCTGGGTGGGAGCTCCACCTGAGCCGCTCTAGAGCTCAAAGGAAACTTGACGTGAGTCGTTTCCTCAAGGTAAAGCCTTGAATAGCCCCGCTGAAGCCGAAGAGTGGAGCAGTTTCCTGGAGACATGAGTTGCAGTTCGGCTTTCTTTTAACCTTAGTACGCTTATGAAGACACCTAGTAACTCTCGTGGGCACCCTATTCCCTGCAAGAACACCGAGGACCGGCATGCTCGACTGGGAAGCTAAGAAACATCCAGGCCCGGAAACCTTTCCCAGTCACTCTCAATATGCTAAGTGTAGGGCAACACACTGCACGCCTCCTTGGGAGAGCTAGATTTCCTCAACACTCCAACAGCTCCGGGCCATCGGTTGTCTCACGTCTACATGTCATGCATATCTGCCTCAATGCCCTAGGCTGAGCGGCACTGAGAAACCAATACTGTTTCACATTCCTTCTACAAAGTCATACCTTAAGACCCCATACTTACAGGAGAAAGTTGCCTTGCGTTCCTGCTGTAACCAAAGCACAGTTCTTCCTCTTACACTGCAGGGATTTAGAAGAGGCTAAGCCCCTATAGCGAACCTAGAGCATTCCTTGGGAGAGGCAGTTCGCTACATGCAGAACTCCGTGCCAAGAACACGTTATTCAGGGAAGGGACCAGTGTGTAGCTAGAGTGTATAGTAACTTGGTAGAAATCACAAGGAGGTAGGCTGCGTGTTCACTGGAAACGGAGACCTGATGGCACAAGGCTTGCTTTCCCATTTTGAAAGCTCCATTCATGCCGCCTTGAACCTACCTAAATACCAGTGTTTTGGACAAGTTTCTAGTCACTGTAGGCAGGGCTCTGGGCAGGGAACGAGTTGTTTCTAAATCAACAGGGTGCTTTCATAGCCTGGGTGGGAGCTCCTCCTGAGACGCTCTAGAGCTACAAGGAAACTTGACGTGAGTCCTTTCCTCCAGGTAAAGCCTTGAATATCCCTGCTGAAGCGGAACGTGGAGCAGTTGCCTTGAGACATTACTTGCAGTTCTCCTTTCTTTTAACGTTAGTACGCTTTGCAAGACACCTAGGATCTCGCTGGGCACCCGATTCCGTGCAAGAACACCGAGTACCGGCAGGCTCCACTGGGTTGCTAAGAAACCTCCAGGCCCGGATACCTTTCCCAGTCACTCTGTGTATGTTAAGTGTAGGGCAACACACTGCACTCTTCCTTGGGAGAGCTACATTTCCTCAGCACTCCAACAGCTCCATGTAATCTGTTCTCTCACGTCCTACATGTCATGCAAATTGCCTCAATGCCCTAGGCTGAGCCGCACGGAGAAATCAAAACTGCTTCGCATTCCTTCCACAAAGTCATACCTTGAGGCCCCACACTTACAGGAGAAACTCGGCTTGCGTTCCTCCTGTAACCAAAGCACAGTTCTTCCTCTTACACGGCAGGGTTTTAGAAGAGCCTAAGCCCCGATAGCGTTACCAAAGCGTTCCTTGGGAGAGGCAGTTCGCTACATGCAGAACTCCGTGCCAAGAAAACATTCTTCAGGGAAGGGACCACTGTGTAGTTTGAGGGAATATTTACTTGGTAGAAACCACAAGGGGGTAGGCTGCGTGTTCACTGGAAACGGGGACCTGATGGCACAAGGCTTGCTTTCCCATTTTGAAAGCTCCATTTATGCCGCCTTGAACCTACCTAAATACCAGTGTTTTGGACGAGTTTCTAGTCACTGTAGGCAGGGCTCTGGGAAGGGAACGAGCTTTTTCTAAATCAACAGGGTGCTTTCGTAGCCTGGGTGGGAGCTCCACCTGAGCCGCTCTAGAGCTCAAAGGAAACTTGACGTGAGTCGTTTCCTCAAGGTAAAGCCTTGAATAGCCCTGCTTAAGCCGAAGCGTGGAGCAGTTTCCTGGAGACATGAGTTGCGGTTCTGCTTTCTTTTAACCTTAGTACGCTTATGAAGACACCTAGTAACTCTCGTGGGCACCCTATTCCCTGCAAGAACACCGAGGACCGGCATGCTCGACTGGGAAGCTAAGAAACATCCAGGCCCGGAAACCTTTCCCAGTCACTCTCAATATGCTAAGTGTAGGGCAACACACTGCACGCCTCCTTGGGAGAGCTAGATTTCCTCAGCCCTCCAACAGCTCCGGGCCATCGGTTGTCTCACGTCTACATGTCATGCATATCTGCCTCAATGCCCTAGGCTGAGCGGCACTGAGAAACCAATACTGTTTCACATTCCTTCTACAAAGTCATACCTTAAGACCCCATACTTACAGGAGAAAGTTGCCTTGCGTTCCTGCTGTAACCAAAGCACAGTTCTTCCTCTTACACTGCAGGGATTTAGAAGAGGCTAAGCCCCTATAGCGAACCTAGAGCGTTCCTTGGGAGAGGCAGTTCGCTACATGCAGAACTCCATGCCAAGAACACGTTATTCAGGGAAGGGACCAGTGTGTAGCTAGAGTGTATAGTAACTTGGTAGAAATCACAAGGAGGTAGGCTGCGTGTTCACTGGAAACGGAGACCTGATGGCACAAGGCTTGCTTTCCCATTTTGAAAGCTCCATTCATGCCGCCTTGAACCTACCTAAATACCAGTGTTTTGGACAAGTTTCTAGTCACTGTAGGCAGGGCTCTGGGCAGGGAACGAGTTGTTTCTAAATCAACAGGGTGCTTTCATAGCCTGGGTGGGAGCTCCTCCTGAGACGCTCTAGAGCTACAAGGAAACTTGACGTGAGTCCTTTCCTCCAGGTAAAGCCTTGAATATCCCTGCTGAAGCGGAACGTGGAGCAGTTGCCTTGAGGCGTTACTTGCAGTTCTCCTTTCTTTTAACGTTAGTACGCTTTGCAAGACACCTAGGATCTCGCTGGGCACCCGATTCCGTGCAAGAACACCGAGTACCGGCAGGCTCCACTGGGTTGCTAAGAAACCTCCAGGCCCGGATACCTTTCCCAGTCACTCTGTGTATGTTAAGTGTAGGGCAACACACTGCACTCTTCCTTGGGAGAGCTACATTTCCTCAGCACTCCAACAGCTCCATGTAATCTGTTCTCTCACGTCCTACATGTCATGCAAATTGCCTCAATGCCCTAGGCTGAGCGGCACGGAGAAATCAAAACTGCTTCGCATTCCTTCCACAAAGTCGTACCTTGAGGCCCCACACTTACAGGAGAAACTCGGCTTGCGTTCCTCCTGTAACCAAAGCACAGTTCTTCCTCTTACACGGCAGGGTTTTAGAAGAGCCTAAGCCCCGATAGCGTTACCAAAGCGTTCCTTGGGAGAGGCAGTTCGCTACATGCAGAACTCCGTGCCAAGAAAACATTCTTCAGGGAAGGGACCACTGTGTAGTTTGAGGGAATATTTACTTGGTAGAAACCACAAGGGGGTAGGCTGCGTGTTCACTGGAAACGGGGACCTGATGGCACAAGGCTTGCTTTCCCATTTTGAAAGCTCCATTCATGCCGCCTTGAACCTACCTAAATACCAGTGTTTTGGACGAGTTTCTAGTGACTGTAGGCAGGGCTCTGGGAAGGGAACGAGCTTTTTCTAAATCAACAGGGTGCTTTCGTAGCCTGGGTGGGAGCTCCACCTGAGCCGCTCTAGAGCTCAAAGGAAACTTGACGTGAGTCGTTTCCTCAAGGTAAAGCCTTGAATAGCCCTGCTGAAGCCGAAGCGTGGAGCAGTTTCCTGGAGACATGAGTTGCAGTTCTGCTTTCTTTTAACCTTAGTACGCTTATGAAGACACCTAGTAACTCTCGTGGGCACCCTATTCCCTGCAAGAACACCGAGGACCGGCATGCTCGACTGGGAAGCTAAGAAACATCCAGGCCCGGAAACCTTTCCCAGTCACTCTCAATATGCTAAGTGTAGGGCAACACACTGCACGCCTCCTTGGGAGAGCTAGATTTCCTCAGCACTCCAACAGCTCCGGGCAATCGGTTGTCTCACGTCTACATGTCATGCATATCTGCCTCAATGCCCTAGGCTGAGCGGCACTGAGAAACCAATACTGTTTCACATTCCTTCTACAAAGTCATACCTTAAGACCCCATACTTACAGGAGAAAGTTGCCTTGCGTTCCTGCTGTAACCAAAGCACAGTTCTTCCTCTTACACTGCAGGGATTTAGAAGAGGCTAAGCCCGTATAGCGAACCTAGAGCGTTCCTTGGGAGAGGCAGTTCGCTACATGCAGAACTCCGTGCCAAGAACACGTTATTCAGGGAAGGGACCAGTGTGTAGCTAGAGTGTATAGTAACTTGGTAGAAATCACAAGGAGGTAGGCTGCGTGTTCACTGGAAACGGAGACCTGATGGCACAAGGCTTGCTTTCCCATTTTGAAAGCTCCATTCATGCCGCCTTGAACCTACCTAAATACCAGTGTTTTGGACAAGTTTCTAGTCACTGTAGGCAGGGCTCTGGGCAGGGAACGAGTTGTTTCTAAATCAACAGGGTGCTTTCATAGCCTGGGTGGGAGCTCCTCCTGAGACGCTCTAGAGCTACAAGGAAACTTGACGTGAGTCCGTTCCTCCAGGTAAAGCCTTGAATATCCCTGCTGAAGCGGAACGTGGAGCAGTTGCCTTGAGGCGTTACTTGCAGTTCTCCTTTCTTTTAACGTTAGTACGCTTTTCAAGACACCTAGGATCTCGCTGGGCACCCGATTCCGTGCAAGAACACCGAGTACCGGCAGGCTCCACTGGGTTGCTAAGAAACCTCCAGGCCCGGATACCTTTCCCAGTCACTCTGTGTATGTTAAGTGTAGGGCAACACACTGCACTCTTCCTTGGGAGTGCTACATTTCCTCAGCACTCCAGCAGCTCCATGTAATCTGTTCTCTCACGTCCTACATGTCATGCAAATTGCCTCAATGCCCTAGGCTGAGCGGCACGGAGAAATCAAAACTGCTTCGCATTCCTTCTACAAAGTCATACCTTGAGGCCCCACACTTACAGGAGAAACTCGGCTTGCGTTCCTGCTGTAACCAAAGCACAGTTCTTCCTCTTACACGGCAGGGTTTTAGAAGAGCCAAAGCCCCGATAGCGTTACCAAAGCGTTCCTTGGGAGAGGCAGTTCGCTACATGCAGAACTCCGTGCCAAGAAAACATTCTTCAGGGAAGGGACCACTGTGTAGTTTGAGGGAATATTTACTTGGTAGAAATCACAAGGAGGTAGGCTGCGTGTTCACTGGAAACGGAGACCTGATGGCACAAGGCTTGCTTTCCCATTTTGAAAGCTCCATTCATGCCGCCTTGAACCTACCTAAATACCAGTGTTTTGGACAAGTTTCTAGTCACTGTAGGCAGGGCTCTGGGCAGGGAACGAGTTGTTTCTAAATCAACAGGGTGCTTTCATAGCCTGGGTGGGAGCTCCTCCTGAGACGCTCTAGAGCTACAAGGAAACTTGACGTGAGTCCTTTCCTCCAGGTAAAGCCTTGAATATCCCTGCTGAAGCGGAACGTGGAGCAGTTGCCTTGAGGCATTACTTGCAGTTCTCCTTTCTTTTAACGTTAGTACGCTTTGCAAGACACCTAGGATCTCGCTGGGCACCCTATTCCGTGCAAGAACACCGAGTACCGGCAGGCTCCACTGGGTTGCTAAGAAACCTCCAGGCCCGGATACCTTTCCCAGTCACTCTGTGTATGTTAAGTGTAGGGCAACACACTGCACTCTTCCTTGGGAGAGCTACATTTCCTCAGCACTCCAACAGCTCCATGTAATCTGTTCTCTCACGTCCTACATGTCATGCAAATTGCCTCAATGCCCTAGGCTGAGCGGCACGGAGAAATCAAAACTGCTTCGCATTCCTTCCACAAAGTCATACCTTAAGGCCCCACACTTACAGGAGAAACTCGGCTTGCGTTCCTGCTGTAACCAAAGCACAGTTCTTCCTCTTACACGGCAGGGTTTTAGAAGAGCCTAAGCCCCGATAGCGTTACCAAAGCGTTCCTTGGGAGAGGCAGTTCGCTACATGCAGAACTCCGTGCCAAGAAAACATTCTTCAGGGAAGGGACCACTGTGTAGTTTGAGGGAATATTTACTTGGTAGAAATCACAAGGGGGTAGGCTGCGTGTTCACTGGAAACGGGGACCTGATGGCACAAGGCTTGCTTTCCCATTTTGAAAGCTCCATTCATGCCGCCTTGAACCTACCTAAATACCAGTGTTTTGGACGAGTTTCTAGTCACTGTAGGCAGGGCTCTGGGAAGGGAACGAGTTTTTTCTAAATCAACAGGGTGCTTTCGTAGCCTGGGTGGGAGCTCCACCTGAGCCGCTCTAGAGCTCAAAGGAAACTTGACGTGAGTCGTTTCCTCAAGGTAAAGCCTTGAATAGCCCTGCTGAAGCCGAAGCGTGGAGCAGTTTCCTGGAGACATGAGTTGCAATTCTGCTTTCTTTTAACCTTAGTACGCTTATGAAGACACCTAGTAACTCTCGTGGGCACCCTATTCCCTGCAAGAACACCGAGGACCGGCATGCTCGACTGGGAAGCTAAGAAACATCCAGGCCCGGAAACCTTTCCCAGTCACTCTCAATATGCTAAGTGTAGGGCAACACACTGCACGCCTCCTTGGGAGAGCTAGATTTCCTCAGCACTCCAACAGCTCCGGGCAATCTGTTGTCTCACGTCTACATGTCATGCATATCTGCCTCAATGCCCTAGGCTGAGCGGCACTGAGAAACCAACACTGTTTCACATTCCTTCTACAAAGTCATACCTTAAGACCCCATACTTACAGGAGAAAGTTGCCTTGCGTTCCTGCTGTAACCAAAGCACAGTTCTTCCTCTTACACTGCAGGGATTTAGAAGAGGCTAAGCCCCTATAGCGTACCTAGAGCATTCCTTGGGAGAGGCAGTTCGCTACATGCAGAACTCCGTGCCAAGAACACGTTATTCAGGGAAGGGACCAGTGTGTAGCTAGAGTGTATAGTAACTTGGTAGAAATCACAAGGAGGTATTCTGCGTGTTCACTGGAAACGGAGACCTGATGGCACAAGGCTTGCTTTCCCATTTTGAAAGCTCCATTCATGCCGCCTTGAACCTACCTAAATACCAGTGTTTTGGACAAGTTTCTAGTCACTGTAGGCAGGGCTCTGGGCAGGGAACGAGTTGTTTCTAAATCAACAGGGTGCTTTCATAGCCTGGGTGGGAGCTCCTCCTGAGACGCTCTAGAGCTACAAGGAAACTTGACGTGAGTCCTTTCCTCCAGGTAAAGCCTTGAATATCCCTGCTGAAGCGGAACGTGGAGCAGTTGCCTTGAGGCGTTACTTGCAGTTCTCCTTTCTTTTAACGTTAGTACGCTTTTCAAGACACCTAGGATCTCGCTGGGCACGCGAATCCGTGCAAGAACACCGAGTACCGGCAGGCTCCACTGGGTTGCTAAGAAACCTCCAGGCCCGGATACCTTTCCCAGTCACTCTGTGTATGTTAAGTGTAGGGCAACACACTGCACTCTTCCTTGGGAGAGCTACATTTCCTCAGCACTCCAACAGCTCCATGTAATCTGTTCTCTCACGTCCTACATGTCATGCAAATTGCCTCAATGCCCTAGGCTGAGCGGCACGGAGAAATCAAAACTGCTTCGCATTCCTTCTACAAAGTCATACCTTAAGGCCCCATACTTACAGGAGAAACTCGGCTTGCGTTCCTCCTGTAACCAAAGCACAGTTCTTCCTCTTACACGGCAGGGTTTTAGAAGAGCCTAAGCCCCGATAGCGTTACCAAAGCGTTCCTTGGGAGAGGCAGTTCGCTACATGCAGAACTCCGTGCCAAGAAAACATTCTTCAGGGAAGGGACCACTGTGTAGTTTGAGGGAATATTTACTTGGTAGAAATCACAAGGGGGTAGGCTGCGTGTTCACTGGAAACGGGGACCTGATGGCACAAGGCTTGCTTTCCCATTTTGAAAGCTCCATTCATGCCGCCTTGAACCTACCTAAATACCAGTGTTTTGGACGAGTTTCTAGTGACTGTAGGCAGGGCTCTGGGAAGGGAACGAGCTTTTTCTAAATCAACAGGGTGCTTTCGTAGCCTGGGTGGGAGCTCCACCTGAGCCGCTCTAGAGCTCAAAGGAAACTTGACGTGAGTCGTTTCCTCAAGGTAAAGCCTTGAATAGCCCTGCTGAAGCCGAAGCGTGGAGCAGTTTCCTGGAGACATGAGTTGCAGTTCTGCTTTCTTTTAACCTTAGTACGCTTATGAAGACACCTAGTAACTCTCGTGGGCACCCTATTCCCTGCAAGAACACCGAGGACCGGCATGCTCGACTGGGAAGCTAAGAAACATCCAGGCCCGGAAACCTTTCCCAGTCACTCTCAATATGCTAAGTGTAGGGCAACACACTGCACGCCTCCTTGGGAGAGCTAGATTTCCTCAGCACTCCAACAGCTCCGGGCCATCGGTTGTCTCACGTCTACATGTCATGCATATCTGCCTCAATGCCCTAGGCTGAGCGGCACTGAGAAACCAATACTGTTTCACATTCCTTCTACAAAGTCATACCTTAAGACCCCATACTTACAGGAGAAAGTTGCCTTGCGTTCCTGCTGTAACCAAAGCACAGTTCTTCCTCTTACACTGCAGGGATTTAGAAGAGGCTAAGCCCCTATAGCGAACCTAGAGCGTTCCTTGGGAGAGGCAGTTCGCTACATGCAGAACTCCGTGCCAAGAACACGTTCTTCAGGGAAGGGACCAGTGTGTAGCTAGAGTGTATAGTAACTTGGTAGAAATCACAAGGAGGTAGGCTGCGTGTTCACTGGAAACGGAGACCTGATGGCACAAGGCTTGCTTTCCCATTTTGAAAGCTCCATTCATGCCGCCT
Organism: Eubalaena glacialis; assembly: GCF_028564815.1. NCBI lineage: Eukaryota > Metazoa > Chordata > Mammalia > Artiodactyla > Balaenidae > Eubalaena > Eubalaena glacialis. The sequence goes on from NW_026871530.1 coordinate 79,788, forward strand.
TGAACCTACCTAAATACCAGTGTTTTGGACAAGTTTCTAGTCACTGTAGGCAGGGCTCTGGGCAGGGAACGAGTTGTTTCTAAATCAACAGGGTGCTTTCATAGCCTGGGTGGGAGCTCCTCCTGAGACGCTCTAGAGCTACAAGGAAACTTGACGTGAGTCCGTTCCTCCAGGTAAAGCCTTGAATATCCCTGCTGAAGCGGAACGTGGAGCAGTTGCCTTGAGGCGTTACTTGCAGTTCTCCTTTCTTTTAACGTTAGTACGCTTTGCAAGACACCTAGGATCTCGCTGGGCACCCGATTCCGTGCAAGAACACCGAGTACCGGCAGGCTCCACTGGGTTGCTAAGAAACCTCCAGGCCCGGATACCTTTCCCAGTCACTCTGTGTATGTTAAGTGTAGGGCAACACACTGCACTCTTCCTTGGGAGAGCTACATTTCCTCAGCACTCCAACAGCTCCATGTAATCTGTTCTCTCACGTCCTACATGTCATGCAAATTGCCTCAATGCCCTAGGCTGAGCGGCACGGAGAAATCAAAACTGCTTCGCATTCCTTCCACAAAGTCATACCTTAAGGCCCCACACTTACAGGAGAAACTCGGCTTGCGTTCCTCCTGTAACCAAAGCACAGTTCTTCCTCTTACACGGCAGGGTTTTAGAAGAGCCTAAGCCCCGATAGCGTTACCAAAGCGTTCCTTCGGAGAGGCAGTTCGCTACATGCAGAACTCCGTGCCAAGAAAACATTCTTCAGGGAAGGGACCACTGTGTAGTTTGAGGGAATATTTACTTGGTAGAAACCACAAGGGGGTAGGCTGCGTGTTCACTGGAAACGGGGACCTGATGGCACAAGGCTTGCTTTCCCATTTTGAAAGCTCCATTCATGCCGCCTTGAACCTACCTAAATACCAGTGTTTTGGACGAGTTTCTAGTCACTGTAGGCAGGGCTCTGGGAAGGGAACGAGTTTTTTCTAAATCAACCGGGTGCTTTCGTAGCCTGGGTGGGAGCTCCACCTGAGCCGCTCTAGAGCTCAAAGGAAACTTGACGTGAGTCGTTTCCTCAAGGTAAAGCCTTGAATAGCCCTGCTGAAGCCGAAGCGTGGAGCAGTTTCCTGGAGACATGAGTTGCAGTTCTGCTTTCTTTTAACCTTAGTACGCTTATGAAGACACCTAGTAACTCTCGTGGGCACCCTATTCCCTGCAAGAACACCGAGGACCGGCATGCTCGACTGGGAAGCTAAGAAACATCCAGGCCCGGAAACCTTTCCCAGTCACTCTCAATATGCTAAGTGTAGGGCAACACACTGCACGCCTCCTTGGGAGAGCTAGATTTCCTCAGCACTCCAACAGCCCCGGGCAATCTGTTGTCTCACGTCTACATGTCATGCATATCTGCCTCAATGCCCTAGGCTGAGCGGCACTGAGAAACCAACACTGTTTCACATTCCTTCTACAAAGTCATACCTTAAGACCCCATACTTACAGGAGAAAGTTGCCTTGCGTTCCTGCTGTAACCAAAGCACAGTTCTTCCTCTTACACTGCAGGGATTTAGAAGAGGCTAAGCCCCTATAGCGTACCTAGAGCATTCCTTGGGAGAGGCAGTTCGCTACATGCAGAACTCCGTGCCAAGAACACGTTATTCAGGGAAGGGACCAGTGTGTAGCTAGAGTGTATAGTAACTTGGTAGAAATCACAAGGAGGTAGGCTGCGTGTTCACTGGAAACGGAGACCTGATGGCACAAGGCTTGCTTTCCCATTTTGAAAGCTCCATTCATGCCGCCTTGAACCTACCTAAATACCAGTGTTTTGGACAAGTTTCTAGTCACTGTAGGCAGGGCTCTGGGCAGGGAACGAGTTGTTTCTAAATCAACAGGGTGCTTTCAGAGCCTGGGTGGGAGCTCCTCCTGAGACGCTCTAGAGCTACAAGGAAACTTGACGTGAGTCCTTTCCTCCAGGTAAAGCCTTGAATATCCCTGCTGAAGCGGAACGTGGAGCAGTTGCCTTGAGGCGTTACTTGCAGTTCTCCTTTCTTTTAACGTTAGTACGCTTTGCAAGACACCTAGGATCTCGCTGGGCACCCGATTCCGTGCAAGAACACCGAGTACCGGCAGGCTCCACTGGGTTGCTAAGAAACCTCCAGGCCCGGATACCTTTCCCAGTCACTCTGTGTATGTTAAGTGTAGGGCAACACACTGCACTCTTCCTTGGGAGAGCTACATTTCCTCAGCACTCCAACAGCTCCATGTAATCTGTTCTCTCACGTCCTACATGTCATGCAAATTGCCTCAATGCCCTAGGCTGAGCGGCACTGAGAAATCAAAACTGCTTCGCATTCCTTCTACAAAGTCATACCTTGAGGCCCCACACTTACAGGAGAAACTCGGCTTGCGTTCCTGCTGTAACCAAAGCACAGTTCTTCCTCTTACACGGCAGGGTTTTAGAAGAGCCTAAGCCCCGATAGCGTTACCAAAGCGTTCCTTGGGAGAGGCAGTTCGCTACATGCAGAACTCCGTGCCAAGAAAACATTCTTCAGGGAAGGGACCACTGTGTAGTTTGAGGGAATATTTACTTGGTAGAAATCACAAGGGGGTAGGCTGCGTGTTCACTGGAAACGGGGACCTGATGGCACAAGGCTTGCTTTCCCATTTTGAAAGCTCCATTCATGCCGCCTTGAACCTACCTAAATACCAGTGTTTTGGACGAGTTTCTAGTGACTGTAGGCAGGGCTCTGGGAAGGGAACGAGTTTCTTCTAAATCAACAGGGTGCTTTCGTAGCCTGGGTGGGAGCTCCACCTGAGCCGCTCTAGAGCTCAAAGGAAACTTGACGTGAGTCGTTTCCTCAAGGTAAAGCCTTGAATAGCCCTGCTGAAGCCGAAGCGTGGAGCAGTTTCCTGGAGACATGAGTTGCAGTTCTGCTTTCTTTTAACCTTAGTACGCTTATGAAGACACCTAGTAACTCTCGTGGGCACCCTATTCCCTGCAAGAACACCGAGGACCGGCATGCTCGACTGGGAAGCTAAGAAACATCCAGGCCCGGAAACCTTTCCCAGTCACTCTCAATATGCTAAGTGTAGGGCAACACACTGCACGCCTCCTTGGGAGAGCTAGATTTCCTCAGCACTCCAACAGCTCCGGGCAATCTGTTGTCTCACGTCTACATGTCATGCATATCTGCCTCAATGCCCTAGGCTGAGCGGCACTGAGAAACCAATACTGTTTCACATTCCTTCTACAAAGTCATACCTTAAGACCCCATACTTACAGGAGAAAGTGGCCTTGCGTTCCTGCTGTAACCAAAGCACAGTTCTTCCTCTTACACTGTAGGGATTTAGAAGAGGCTAAGCCCCTATAGCGTACCTAGAGCATTCCTTGGGAGAGGCAGTTCGCTACATGCAGAACTCCGTGCCAAGAACACGTTATTCAGGGAAGGGACCAGTGTGTAGCTAGAGTGTATAGTAACTTGGTAGAAATCACAAGGAGGTAGGCTGCGTGTTCACTGGAAACGGAGACCTGATGGCACAAGGCTTGCTTTCCCATTTTGAAAGCTCCATTCATGCCGCCTTGAACCTACCTAAATACCAGTGTTTTGGACAAGTTTCTAGTCACTGTAGGCAGGGCTCTGGGCAGGGAACGAGTTGTTTCTAAATCAACAGGGTGCTTTCATAGCCTGGGTGGGAGCTCCTCCTGAGACGCTCTAGAGCTACAAGGAAACTTGACGTGAGTCCTTTCCTCCAGGTAAAGCCTTGAATATCCCTGCTGAAGCGGAACGTGGAGCAGTTGCCTTGAGACATTACTTGCAGTTCTCCTTTCTTTTAACGTTAGTACGCTTTGCAAGACACCTAGGATCTCGCTGGGCACCCGATTCCGTGCAAGAACACCGAGTACCGGCAGGCTCCACTGGGTTGCTAAGAAACCTCCAGGCCCGGATACCTTTCCCAGTCACTCTGTGTATGTTAAGTGTAGGGCAACACACTGCACTCTTCCTTGGGAGAGCTACATTTCCTCAGCACTCCAACAGCTCCATGTAATCTGTTCTCTCACGTCCTACATGTCATGCAAATTGCCTCAATGCCCTAGGCTGAGCGGCACGGAGAAATCAAAACTGCTTCGCATTCCTTCCACAAAGTCATACCTTAAGGCCCCACACTTACAGGAGAAACTCGGCTTGCGTTCCTCCTGTAACCAAAGCACAGTTCTTCCTCTTACACGGCAGGGTTTTAGAAGAGCCTAAGCCCCGATAGCGTTACCAAAGCGTTCCTTGGGAGAGGCAGTTCGCTACATGCAGAACTCCGTGCCAAGAAAACATTCTTCAGGGAAGGGACCACTGTGTAGTTTGAGGGAATATTTACTTGGTAGAAATCACAAGGGGGTAGGCTGCGTGTTCACTGGAAACGGGGACCTGATGGCACAAGGCTTGCTTTCCCATTTTGAAAGCTCCATTCATGCCGCCTTGAACCTACCTAAATACCAGTGTTTTGGACGAGTTTCTAGTGACTGTAGGCAGGGCTCTGGGAAGGGAACGAGCTTTTTCTAAATCAACAGGGTGCTTTCGTAGCCTGGGTGGGAGCTCCACCTGAGCCGCTCTAGAGCTCAAAGGAAACTTGACGTGAGTCGTTTCCTCAAGGTAAAGCCTTGAATAGCCCTGCTGAAGCCGAAGCGTGGAGCAGTTTCCTGGAGACATGAGTTGCAGTTCTGCTTTCTTTTAACCTTAGTACGCTTATGAAGACACCTAGTAACTCTCGTGGGCACCCTATTCCCTGCAAGAACACCGAGGACCGGCATGCTCGACTGGGAAGCTAAGAAACATCCAGGCCCGGAAACCTTTCCCAGTCACTCTCAATATGCTAAGTGTAGGGCAACACACTGCACGCCTCCTTGGGAGAGCTAGATTTCCTCAGCACTCCAACAGCTCCGGGCAATCGGTTGTCTCACGTCTACATGTCATGCATATCTGCCTCAATGCCCTAGGCTGAGCGGCACTGAGAAACCAATACTGTTTCACATTCCTTCTACAAAGTCATACCTTAAGACCCCATACTTACAGGAGAAAGTTGCCTTGCGTTCCTGCTGGAACCAAAGCACAGTTCTTCCTCTTACACTGCAGGGATTTAGAAGAGGCTAAGCCCGTATAGCGAACCTAGAGCGTTCCTTGGGAGAGGCAGTTCGCTACATGCAGAACTCCGTGCCAAGAACACGTTATTCAGGGAAGGGACCAGTGTGTAGCTAGAGTGTATAGTAACTTGGTAGAAATCACAAGGAGGTAGGCTGCGTGTTCACTGGAAACGGAGACCTGATGGCACAAGGCTTGCTTTCCCATTTTGAAAGCTCCATTCATGCCGCCTTGAACCTACCTAAATACCAGTGTTTTGGACAAGTTTCTAGTCACTGTAGGCAGGGCTCTGGGCAGGGAACGAGTTGTTTCTAAATCAACAGGGTGCTTTCATAGCCTGGGTGGGAGCTCCTCCTGAGACGCTCTAGAGCTACAAGGAAACTTGACGTGAGTCCGTTCCTCCAGGTAAAGCCTTGAATATCCCTGCTGAAGCGGAACGTGGAGCAGTTGCCTTGAGGCGTTACTTGCAGTTCTCCTTTCTTTTAACGTTAGTACGCTTTGCAAGACACCTAGGATCTCGCTGGGCACCCGATTCCGTGCAAGAACACCGAGTACCGGCAGGCTCCACTGGGTTGCTAAGAAACCTCCAGGCCCCGATACCTTTCCCAGTCACTCTGTGTATGTTAAGTGTAGGGCAACACACTGCACTCTTCCTTGGGAGAGCTACATTTCCTCAGCACTCCAACAGCTCCATGTAATCTGTTCTCTCACGTCCTACATGTCATGCAAATTGCCTCAATGCCCTAGGCTGAGCGGCACGGAGAAATCAAAACTGCTTCGCATTCCTTCCACAAAGTCATACCTTAAGGCCCCACACTTACAGGAGAAACTCGGCTTGCGTTCCTCCTGTAACCAAAGCACAGTTCTTCCTCTTACACGGCAGGGTTTTAGAAGAGCCTAAGCCCCGATAGCGTTACCAAAGCGTTCCTTGGGAGAGGCAGTTCGCTACATGCAGAACTCCGTGCCAAGAAAACATTCTTCAGGGAAGGGACCACTGTGTAGTTTGAGGGAATATTTACTTGGTAGAAATCACAAGGGGGTAGGCTGCGTGTTCACTGGAAACGGGGACCTGATGGCACAAGGCTTGCTTTCCCATTTTGAAAGCTCCATTCATGCCGCCTTGAACCTACCTAAATACCAGTGTTTTGGACGAGTTTCTTGTGACTGTAGGCAGGGCTCTGGGAAGGGAACGAGTTTCTTCTAAATCAACAGGGTGCTTTCGTAGCCTGGGTGGGAGCTCCACCTGAGCCGCTCTAGAGCTCAAAGGAAACTTGACGTGAGTCGTTTCCTCAAGGTAAAGCCTTGAATAGCCCCGCTGAAGCCGAAGCGTGGAGCAGTTTCCTGGAGACATGAGTTGCAGTTCTGCTTTCTTTTAACCTTAGTACGCTTATGAAGACACCTAGTAACTCTCGTGGGCACCCTATTCCCTGCAAGAACACCGAGGACCGGCATGCTCGACTGGGAAGCTAAGAAACATCCAGGCCCGGAAACCTTTCCCAGTCACTCTCAATATGCTAAGTGTAGGGCAACACACTGCACGCCTCCTTGGGAGAGCTAGATTTCCTCAGCACTCCAACAGCCCCGGGCAATCTGTTGTCTCACGTCTACATGTCATGCATATCTGCCTCAATGCCCTAGGCTGAGCGGCACTGAGAAACCAACACTGTTTCACATTCCTTCTACAAAGTCATACCTTAAGACCCCATACTTACAGGAGAAAGTTGCCTTGCGTTCCTGCTGTAACCAAAGCACAGTTCTTCCTCTTACACTGCAGGGATTTAGAAGAGGCTAAGCCCCTATAGCGTACCTAGAGCATTCCTTGGGAGAGGCAGTTCGCTACATGCAGAACTCCGTGCCAAGAACACGTTATTCAGGGAAGGGACCAGTGTGTAGCTAGAGTGTATAGTAACTTGGTAGAAATCACAAGGAGGTAGGCTGCGTGTTCACTGGAAACGGAGACCTGATGGCACAAGGCTTGCTTTCCCATTTTGAAAGCTCCATCCATGCCGCCTTGAACCTACCTAAATACCAGTGTTTTGGACAAGTTTCTAGTCACTGTAGGCAGGGCTCTGGGCAGGGAACGAGTTGTTTCTAAATCAACAGGGTGCTTTCAGAGCCTGGGTGGGAGCTCCTCCTGAGACGCTCTAGAGCTACAAGGAAACTTGACGTGAGTCCTTTCCTCCAGGTAAAGCCTTGAATATCCCTGCTGAAGCGGAACGTGGAGCAGTTGCCTTGAGGCGTTACTTGCAGTTCTCCTTTCTTTTAACGTTAGTACGCTTTGCAAGACACCTAGGATCTCGCTGGGCACCCGATTCCGTGCAAGAACACCGAGTACCGGCAGGCTCCACTGGGTTGCTAAGAAACCTCCAGGCCCGGATACCTTTCCCAGTCACTCTGTGTATGTTAAGTGTAGGGCAACACACTGCACTCTTCCTTGGGAGTGCTACATTTCCTCAGCACTCCAGCAGCTCCATGTAATCTGTTCTCTCACGTCCTACATGTCATGCAAATTGCCTCAATGCCCTAGGCTGAGCGGCACGGAGAAATCAAAACTGCTTCGCATTCCTTCTACAAAGTCATACCTTGAGGCCCCACACTTACAGGAGAAACTCGGCTTGCGTTCCTGCTGTAACCAAAGCACAGTTCTTCCTCTTACACGGCAGGGTTTTAGAAGAGCCTAAGCCCCGATAGCGTTACCAAAGCGTTCCTTGGGAGAGGCAGTTCGCTACATGCAGAACTCCGTGCCAAGAAAACATTCTTCAGGGAAGGGACCACTGTGTAGTTTGAGGGAATATTTACTTGGTAGAAATCACAAGGGGGTAGGCTGCGTGTTCACTGGAAACGGGGACCTGATGGCACAAGGCTTGCTTTCCCATTTTGAAAGCTCCATTCATGCCGCCTTGAACCTACCTAAATACCAGTGTTTTGGACGAGTTTCTTGTGACTGTAGGCAGGGCTCTGGGAAGGGAACGAGTTTCTTCTAAATCAACAGGGTGCTTTCGTAGCCTGGGTGGGAGCTCCACCTGAGCCGCTCTAGAGCTCAAAGGAAACTTGACGTGAGTCGTTTCCTCAAGGTAAAGCCTTGAATAGCCCTGCTGAAGCCGAAGCGTGGAGCAGTTTCCTGGAGACATGAGTTGCAGTTCTGCTTTCTTTTAACCTTAGTACGCTTATGAAGACACCTAGTAACTCTCGTGGGCACCCTATTCCCTGCAAGAACACCGAGGACCGGCATGCTCGACTGGGAAGCTAAGAAACATCCAGGCCCGGAAACCTTTCCCAGTCACTCTCAATATGCTAAGTGTAGGGCAACACACTGCACGCCTCCTTGGGAGAGCTAGATTTCCTCAGCACTCCAACAGCTCCGGGCAATCTGTTGTCTCACGTCTACATGTCATGCATATCTGCCTCAATGCCCTAGGCTGAGCGGCACTGAGAAACCAACACTGTTTCACATTCCTTCTACAAAGTCATACCTTAAGACCCCATACTTACAGGAGAAAGTTGCCTTGCGTTCCTGCTGTAACCAAAGCACAGTTCTTCCTCTTACACTGCAGGGATTTAGAAGAGGCTAAGCCCCTATAGCGTACCTAGAGCATTCCTTGGGAGAGGCAGTTCGCTACATGCAGAACTCCGTGCCAAGAACACGTTATTCAGGGAAGGGACCAGTGTGTAGCTAGAGTGTATAGTAACTTGGTAGAAATCACAAGGAGGTAGGCTGCGTGTTCACTGGAAACGGAGACCTGATGGCACAAGGCTTGCTTTCCCATTTTGAAAGCTCCATTCATGCCGCCTTGAACCTACCTAAATACCAGTGTTTTGGACAAGTTTCTAGTCACTGTAGGCAGGGCTCTGGGCAGGGAACGAGTTGTTTCTAAATCAACAGGGTGCTTTCATAGCCTGGGTGGGAGCTCCTCCTGAGACGCTCTAGAGCTACAAGGAAACTTGACGTGAGTCCTTTCCTCTAGGTAAAGCCTTGAATATCCCTGCTGAAGCGGAACGTGGAGCAGTTGCCTTGAGGCATTACTTGCAGTTCTCCTTTCTTTTAACGTTAGTACGCTTTTCAAGACACCTAGGATCTCGCTGGGCACCCGATTCCGTGCAAGAACACCGGGTACCGGCAGGCTCCACTGGGTTGCTAAGAAACCTCCAGGCCCGGATACCTTTCCCAGTCACTCTGTGTATGTTAAGTGTAGGGCAACACACTGCACTCTTCCTTGGGAGTGCTACATTTCCTCAGCACTCCAGCAGCTCCATGTAATCTGTTCTCTCACGTCCTACATGTCATGCAAATTGCCTCAATGCCCTAGGCTGAGCGGCACGGAGAAATCAAAACTGCTTCGCATTCCTTCTACAAAGTCATACCTTGAGGCCCCACACTTACAGGAGAAACTCGGCTTGCGTTCCTGCTGTAACCAAAGCACAGTTCTTCCTCTTACACGGCAGGGTTTTAGAAGAGCCTAAGCCCCGATAGCGTTACCAAAGCGTTCCTTGGGAGAGGCAGTTCGCTACATGCAGAACTCCGTGCCAAGAAAACATTCTTCAGGGAAGGGACCACTGTGTAGTTTGAGGGAATATTTACTTGGTAGAAATCACAAGGGGGTAGGCTGCGTGTTCACTGGAAACGGGGACCTGATGGCACAAGGCTTGCTTTCCCATTTTGAAAGCTCCATTCATGCCGCCTTGAACCTACCTAAATACCAGTGTTTTGGACGAGTTTCTTGTGACTGTAGGCAGGGCTCTGGGAAGGGAACGAGTTTCTTCTAAATCAACAGGGTGCTTTCGTAGCCTGGGTGGGAGCTCCACCTGAGCCGCTCTAGAGCTCAAAGGAAACTTGACGTGAGTCGTTTCCTCAAGGTAAAGCCTTGAATAGCCCTGCTGAAGCCGAAGCGTGGAGCAGTTTCCTGGAGACATGAGTTGCAGTTCTGCTTTCTTTTAACCTTAGTACGCTTATGAAGACACCTAGTAACTCTCGTGGGCACCCTATTCCCTGCAAGAACACCGAGGACCGGCATGCTCGACTGGGAAGCTAAGAAACATCCAGGCCCGGAAACCTTTCCCAGTCACTCTCAATATGCTAAGTGTAGGGCAACACACTGCACGCCTCCTTGGGAGAGCTAGATTTCCTCAGCACTCCAACAGCTCCGGGCAATCTGTTGTCTCACGTCTACATGTCATGCATATCTGCCTCAATGCCCTAGGCTGAGCGGCACTGAGAAACCAACACTGTTTCACATTCCTTCTACAAATCATACCTTAAGACCCCATACTTACAGGAGAAAGTTGCCTTGCGTTCCTGCTGTAACCAAAGCACAGTTCTTCCTCTTACACTGCAGGGATTTAGAAGAGGCTAAGCCCCTATAGCGTACCTAGAGCATTCCTTGGGAGAGGCAGTTCGCTACATGCAGAACTCCGTGCCAAGAACACGTTATTCAGGGAAGGGACCAGTGTGTAGCTAGAGTGTATAGTAACTTGGTAGAAATCACAAGGAGGTAGGCTGCGTGTTCACTGGAAACGGAGACCTGATGGCACAAGGCTTGCTTTCCCATTTTGAAAGCTCCATTCATGCCGCCTTGAACCTACCTAAATACCAGTGTTTTGGACGAGTTTCTAGTCACTGTAGGCAGGGCTCTGGGAAGGGAACGAGTTTTTTCTAAATCAACAGGGTGCTTTCGTAACCTGGGTGGGAGCTCCACCTGAGCCGCTCTAGAGCTCAAAGGAAACTTGACGTGAGTCGTTTCCTCAAGGTAAAGCCTTGAATAGCCCCGCTGAAGCCGAAGCGTGGAGCAGTTTCCTGGAGACATGAGTTGCAGTTCGGCTTTCTTTTAACCTTAGTACGCTTATGAAGACACCTAGTAACTCTCGTGGGCACCCTATTCCCTGCAAGAACACCGAGGACCGGCATGCTCGACTGGGAAGCTAAGAAACATCCAGGCCCGGAAACCTTTCCCAGTCACTCTCAATATGCTAAGTGTAGGGCAACACACTGCACGCCTCCTTGGGAGAGCTAGATTTCCTCAGCACTCCAACAGCTCCGGGCCATCGGTTGTCTCACGTCTACATGTCATGCATATCTGCCTCAATGCCCTAGGCTGAGCGGCACTGAGAAACCAATACTGTTTCACATTCCTTCTACAAAGTCATACCTTAAGACCCCATACTTACAGGAGAAAGTTGCCTTGCGTTCCTGCTGTAACCAAAGCACAGTTCTTCCTCTTACACTGCAGGGATTTAGAAGAGGCTAAGCCCCTATAGCGAACCTAGAGCATTCCTTGGGAGAGGCAGTTCGCTACATGCAGAACTCCGTGCCAAGAACACGTTCTTCAGGGAAGGGACCAGTGTGTAGCTAGAGTGTATAGTAACTTGGTAGAAATCACAAGGAGGTAGGCTGCGTGTTCACTGGAAACGGAGACCTGATGGCACAAGGCTTGCTTTCCCATTTTGAAAGCTCCATTCATGCCGCCTTGAACCTACCTAAATACCAGTGTTTTGGACAAGTTTCTAGTCACTGTAGGCAGGGCTCTGGGCAGGGAACGAGTTGTTTCTAAATCAACAGGGTGCTTTCAGAGCCTGGGTGGGAGCTCCTCCTGAGACGCTCTAGAGCTACAAGGAAACTTGACGTGAGTCCTTTCCTCCAGGTAAAGCCTTGAATATCCCTGCTGAAGCGGAACGTGGAGCAGTTGCCTTGAGGCGTTACTTGCAGTTCTCCTTTCTTTTAACGTTAGTACGCTTTGCAAGACACCTAGGATCTCGCTGGGCACCCGATTCCGTGCAAGAACACCGAGTACCGGCAGGCTCCACTGGGTTGCTAAGAAACCTCCAGGCCCGGATACCTTTCCCAGTCACTCTGTGTATGTTAAGTGTAGGGCAACACACTGCACTCTTCCTTGGGAGAGCTACATTTCCTCAGCACTCCAACAGCTCCATGTAATCTGTTCTCTCACGTCCTACATGTCATGCAAATTGCCTCAATGCCCTAGGCTGAGCAGCACGGAGAAATCAAAACTGCTTCGCATTCCTTCCACAAAGTCATACCTTGAGGCCCCACACTTACAGGAGAAACTCGGCTTGCGTTCCTCCTGTAACCAAAGCACAGTTCTTCCTCTTACACGGCAGGGTTTTAGAAGAGCCTAAGCCCCGATAGCGTTACCAAAGCGTTCCTTGGGAGAGGGAGTTCGCTACATGCAGAACTCCGTGCCAAGAAAACATTCTTCAGGGAAGGGACCACTGTGTAGTTTGAGGGAATATTTACTTGGTAGAAACCACAAGGGGGTAGGCTGCGTGTTCACTGGAAACGGGGACCTGATGGCACAAGGCTTGCTTTCCCATTTTGAAAGCTCCATTCATGCCGCCTTGAACCTACCTAAATACCAGTGTTTTGGACGAGTTTCTAGTCACTGTAGGCAGGGCTCTGGGAAGGGAACGAGTTTTTTCTAAATCAACAGGGTGCTTTCGTAGCCTGGGTGGGAGCTCCACCTGAGCCGCTCTAGAGCTCAAAGGAAACTTGACGTGAGTCTTTTCCTCAAGGTAAAGCCTTGAATAGCCCTGCTGAAGCCGAAGCGTGGAGCAGTTTCCTGGAGACATGAGTTGCAGTTCGGCTTTCTTTTAACCTTAGTACGCTTATGAAGACACCTAGTAACTCTCGTGGGCACCCTATTCCCTGCAAGAACACCGAGGACCGGCATGCTCGACTGGGAAGCTAAGAAACATCCAGGCCCGGAAACCTTTCCCAGTCACTCTCAATATGCTAAGTGTAGGGCAACACACTGCACGCCTCCTTGGGAGAGCTAGATTTCCTCAGCACTCCAACAGCTCCGGGCCATCGGTTGTCTCACGTCTACATGTCATGCATATCTGCCTCAATGCCCTAGGCTGAGCGGCACTGAGAAACCAATACTGTTTCACATTCCTTCTACAAAGTCATACCTTAAGACCCCATACTTACAGGAGAAAGTGGCCTTGCGTTCCTGCTGTAACCAAAGCACAATTCTTCCTCTTACACTGCAGGGATTTAGAAGAGGCTAAGCCCCTATAGCGAACCTAGAGCATTCCTTGGGAGAGGCAGTTCGCTACATGCAGAACTCCGTGCCAAGAACACGTTATTCAGGGAAGGGACCAGTGTGTAGCTAGAGTGTATAGTAACTTGGTAGAAATCACAAGGAGGTAGGCTGCGTGTTCACTGGAAACGGAGACCTGATGGCACAAGGCTTGCTTTCCCATTTTGAAAGCTCCATTCATGCCGCCTTGAACCTACCTAAATACCAGTGTTTTGGACAAGTTTCTAGTCACTGTAGGCAGGGCTCTGGGCAGGGAACGAGTTGTTTCTAAATCAACAGGGTGCTTTCATAGCCTGGGTGGGAGCTCCTCCTGAGACGCTCTAGAGCTACAAGGAAACTTGACGTGAGTCCTTTCCTCCAGGTAAAGCCTTGAATATCCCTGCTGAAGCGGAACGTGGAGCAGTTGCCTTGAGACATTACTTGCAGTTCTCCTTTCTTTTAACGTTAGTACGCTTTGCAAGACACCTAGGATCTCGCTGGGCACCCGATTCCGTGCAAGAACACCGAGTACCGGCAGGCTCCACTGGGTTGCTAAGAAACCTCCAGGCCCGGATACCTTTCCCAGTCACTCTGTGTATGTTAAGTGTAGGGCAACACACTGCACTCTTCCTTGGGAGAGCTACATTTCCTCAGCACTCCAACAGCTCCATGTAATCTGTTCTCTCACGTCCTACATGTCATGCAAATTGCCTCAATGCCCTAGGCTGAGCGGCACGGAGAAATCAAAACTGCTTCGCATTCCTTCCACAAAGTCATACCTTGAGGCCCCACACTTACAGGAGAAACTCGGCTTGCGTTCCTCCTGTAACCAAAGCACAGTTCTTCCTCTTACACGGCAGGGTTTTAGAAGAGCCTAAGCCCCGATAGCGTTACCAAAGCGTTCCTTGGGAGAGGCAGTTCGCTACATGCAGAACTCCGTGCCAAGAAAACATTCTTCAGGGAAGGGACCACTGTGTAGTTTGAGGGAATATTTACTTGGTAGAAACCACAAGGGGGTAGGCTGCGTGTTCACTGGAAACGGGGACCTGATGGCACAAGGCTTGCTTTCCCATTTTCAAAGCTCCATTCATGCCGCCTTGAACCTACCTAAATACCAGTGTTTTGGACGAGTTTCTAGTCACTGTAGGCAGGGCTCTGGGAAGGGAACGAGTTTTTTCTAAATCAACAGGGTGCTTTCGTAGCCTGGGTGGGAGCTCCACCTGAGCCGCTCTAGAGCTCAAAGGAAACTTGACGTGAGTCGTTTCCTCAAGGTAAAGCCTTGAATAGCCCCGCTGAAGCCGAAGCGTGGAGCAGTTTCCTGGAGACATGAGTTGCAGTTCGGCTTTGTTTTAACCTTAGTACACTTATGAAGACACCTAGTAACTCTCGTGGGCACCCTATTCCCTGCAAGAACACCGAGGACCGGCATGCTCGACTGGGAAGCTAAGAAACATCCAGGCCCGGAAACCTTTCCCAGTCACTCTCAATATGCTAAGTGTAGGGCAACACACTGCACGCCTCCTTGGGAGAGCTAGATTTCCTCAGCACTCCAACAGCTCCGGGCCATCGGTTGTCTCACGTCTACATGTCATGCATATCTGCCTCAATGCCCTAGGCTGAGCGGCACTGAGAAACCAATACTGTTTCACATTCTTTCTACAAAGTCATACCTTAAGACCCCATACTTACAGGAGAAAGTTGCCTTGCGTTCCTGCTGTAACCAAAGCACAGTTCTTCCTCTTACACTGCAGGGATTTAGAAGAGGCTAAGCCCCTATAGCGAACCTAGAGCATTCCTTGGGAGAGGCAGTTCGCTACATGCAGAACTCCGTGCCAAGAACACGTTATTCAGGGAAGGGACCAGTGTGTAGCTAGAGTGTATAGTAACTTGGTAGAAATCACAAGGAGGTAGGCTGCGTGTTCACTGGAAACGGAGACCTGATGGCACAAGGCTTGCTTTCCCATTTTGAAAGCTCCATTCATGCCGCCTTGAACCTACCTAAATACCAGTGTTTTGGACAAGTTTCTAGTCACTGTAGGCAGGGCTCTGGGCAGGGAACGAGTTGTTTCTAAATCAACAGGGTGCTTTCAGAGCCTGTGTGGGAGCTCCTCCTGAGACGCTCTAGAGCTACAAGGAAACTTGACGTGAGTCCTTTCCTCCAGGTAAAGCCTTGAATATCCCTGCTGAAGCGGAACGTGGAGCAGTTGCCTTGAGGCGTTACTTGCAGTTCTCCTTTCTTTTAACGTTAGTACGCTTTGCAAGACACCTAGGATCTCGCTGGGCACCCGATTCCGTGCAAGAACACCGAGTACCGGCAGGCTCCACTGGGTTGCTAAGAAACCTAGAGGCCCGGATACCTTTCCCAGTCACTCTGTGTATGTTAAGTGTAGGGCAACACACTGCACTCTTCCTTGGGAGTGCTACATTTCCTCAGCACTCCAGCAGCTCCATGTAATCTGTTCTCTCACGTCCTACATGTCATGCAAATTGCCTCAATGCCCTAGGCTGAGCGGCACTGAGAAATCAAAACTGCTTCGCATTCCTTCTACAAAGTCATACCTTGAGGCCCCACACTTACAGGAGAAACTCGGCTTGCGTTCCTGCTGTAACCAAAGCACAGTTCTTCCTCTTACACGGCAGGGTTTTAGAAGAGCCTAAGCCCCGATAGCGTTACCAAAGCGTTCCTTGGGAGAGGCAGTTCGCTACATGCAGAACTCCGTGCCAAGAAAACATTCTTCAGGGAAGGGACCACTGTGTAGTTTGAGGGAATATTTACTTGGTAGAAATCACAAGGGGGTAGGCTGCGTGTTCACTGGAAACGGGGACCTGATGGCACAAGGCTTGCTTTCCCATTTTGAAAGCTCCATTCATGCCGCCTTGAACCTACCTAAATACCAGTGTTTTGGACGAGTTTCTTGTGACTGTAGGCAGGGCTCTGGGCAGGGAACGAGTTGTTTCTAAATCAACAGGGTGCTTTCATAGCCTGGGTGGGAGCTCCTCCTGAGACGCTCTAGAGCTACAAGGAAACTTGACGTGAGTCCTTTCCTCCAGGTAAAGCCTTGAATATCCCTGCTGAAGCGGAACGTGGAGCAGTTGCCTTGAGACATTACTTGCAGTTCTCCTTTCTTTTAACGTTAGTACGCTTTGCAAGACACCTAGGATCTCGCTGGGCACCCTATTCCGTGCAAGAACACCGAGTACCGGCAGGCTCCACTGGGTTGCTAAGAAACCTCCAGGCCCGGATACCTTTCCCAGTCACTCTGTGTATGTTAAGTGTAGGGCAACACACTGCACTCTTCCTTGGGAGAGCTACATTTCCTCAGCACTCCAACAGCTCCATGTAATCTGTTCTCTCACGTCCTACATGTCATGCAAATTGCCTCAATGCCCTAGGCTGAGCGGCACGGAGAAATCAAAACTGCTTCGCATTCCTTCCACAAAGTCATACCTTGAGGCCCCACACTTACAGGAGAAACTCGGCTTGCGTTCCTCCTGTAACCAAAGCACAGTTCTTCCTCTTACACGGCAGGGTTTTAGAAGAGCCTAAGCCCCGATAGCGTTACCAAAGCGTTCCTTGGGAGAGGCAGTTCGCTACATGCAGAACTCCGTGCCAAGAAAACATTCTTCAGGGAAGGGACCACTGTGTAGTTTGAGGGAATATTTACTTGGTAGAAACCACAAGGGGGTAGGCTGCGTGTTCACTGGAAACGGGGACCTGATGGCACAAGGCTTGCTTTCCCATTTTGAAAGCTCCATTCATGCCGCCTTGAACCTACCTAAATACCAGTGTTTTGGACGAGTTTCTAGTCACTGTAGGCAGGGCTCTGGGAAGGGAACGAGTTTTTTCTAAATCAACAGGGTGCTTTCGTAGCCTGGGTGGGAGCTCCACCTGAGCCGCTCTAGAGCTCAAAGGAAACTTGACGTGAGTCGTTTCCTCAAGGTAAAGCCTTGAATAGCCCCGCTGAAGCCGAAGCGTGGAGCAGTTTCCTGGAGACATGAGTTGCAGTTCGGCTTTCTTTTAACCTTAGTACGCTTATGAAGACACCTAGTAACTCTCGTGGGCACCCTATTCCCTGCAAGAACACCGAGGACCGGCATGCTCGACTGGGAAGCTAAGAAACATCCAGGCCCGGAAACCTTTCCCAGTCACTCTCAATATGCTAAGTGTAGGGCAACACACTGCACGCCTCCTTGGGAGAGCTAGATTTCCTCAGCACTCCAACAGCTCCGGGCCATCGGTTGTCTCACGTCTACATGTCATGCATATCTGCCTCAATGCCCTAGGCTGAGCGGCACTGAGAAACCAATACTGTTTCACATTCCTTCTACAAAGTCATACCTTAAGACCCCATACTTACAGGAGAAAGTTGCCTTGCGTTCCTGCTGTAACCAAAGCACAGTTCTTCCTCTTACACTGCAGGGATTTAGAAGAGGCTAAGCCCCTATAGCGAACCTAGAGCATTCCTTGGGAGAGGCAGTTCGCTACATGCAGAACTCCGTGCCAAGAACACGTTATTCAGGGAAGGGACCAGTGTGTAGCTAGAGTGTATAGTAACTTGGTAGAAATCACAAGGAGGTAGGCTGCGTGTTCACTGGAAACGGAGACCTGATGGCACAAGGCTTGCTTTCCCATTTTGAAAGCTCCATTCATGCCGCCTTGAACCTACCTAAATACCAGTGTTTTGGACAAGTTTCTAGTCACTGTAGGCAGGGCTCTGGGCAGGGAACGAGTTGTTTCTAAATCAACAGGGTGCTTTCAGAGCCTGGGTGGGAGCTCCTCCTGAGACGCTCTAGAGCTACAAGGAAACTTGACGTGAGTCCTTTCCTCCAGGTAAAGCCTTGAATATCCCTGCTGAAGCGGAACGTGGAGCAGTTGCCTTGAGGCGTTACTTGCAGTTCTCCTTTCTTTTAACGTTAGTACGCTTTGCAAGACACCTAGGATCTCGCTGGGCACCCGATTCCGTGCAAGAACACCGAGTACCGGCAGGCTCCACTGGGTTGCTAAGAAACCTCCAGGCCCGGATACCTTTCCCAGTCACTCTGTGTATGTTAAGTGTAGGGCAACACACTGCACTCTTCCTTGGGAGTGCTACATTTCCTCAGCATTCCAGCAGCTCCATGTAATCTGTTCTCTCACGTCCTACATGTCATGCAAATTGCCTCAATGCCCTAGGCTGAGCGGCACGGAGAAATCAAAACTGCTTCGCATTCCTTCTACAAAGTCATACCTTGAGGCCCCACACTTACAGGAGAAACTCGGCTTGCGTTCCTGCTGTAACCAAAGCACAGTTCTTCCTCTTACACGGCAGGGTTTTAGAAGAGCCTAAGCCCCGATAGCGTTACCAAAGCGTTCCTTGGGAGAGGCAGTTCGCTACATGCAGAACTCCGTGCCAAGAAAACATTCTTCAGGGAAGGGACCACTGTGTAGTTTGAGGGAATATTTACTTGGTAGAAATCACAAGGGGGTAGGCTGCGTGTTCACTGGAAACGGGGACCTGATGGCACAAGGCTTGCTTTCCCATTTTGAAAGCTCCATTCATGCCGCCTTGAACCTACCTAAATACCAGTGTTTTGGACGAGTTTCTAGTCACTGTAGGCAGGGCTCTGGGAAGGGAACGAGTTTCTTCTAAATCAACAGGGTGCTTTCGTAGCCTGGGTGGGAGCTCCACCTGAGCCGCTCTAGAGCTCAAAGGAAACTTGACGTGAGTCGTTTCCTCAAGGTAAAGCCTTGAATAGCCCCGCTGAAGCCGAAGCGTGGAGCAGTTTCCTGGAGACATGAGTTGCAGTTCGGCTTTCTTTTAACCTTAGTACGCTTATGAAGACACCTAGTAACTCTCGTGGGCACCCTATTCCCTGCAAGAACACCGAGGACCGGCATGCTCGACTGGGAAGCTAAGAAACATCCAGGCCCGGAAACCTTTCCCAGTCACTCTCAATATGCTAAGTGTAGGGCAACACACTGCACGCCTCCTTGGGAGAGCTAGATTTCCTCAGCACTCCAACAGCTCCGGGCCATCGGTTGTCTCACGTCTACATGTCATGCATATCTGCCTCAATGCCCTAGGCTGAGCGGCACTGAGAAACCAATACTGTTTCACATTCCTTCTACAAAGTCATACCTTAAGACCCCATACTTACAGGAGAAAGTTGCCTTGCGTTCCTGCTGTAACCAAAGCACAGTTCTTCCTCTTACACTGCAGGGATTTAGAAGAGGCTAAGCCCCTATAGCGAACCTAGAGCATTCCTTGGGAGAGGCAGTTCGCTACATGCAGAACTCCGTGCCAAGAACACGTTCTTCAGGGAAGGGACCAGTGTGTAGCTAGAGTGTATAGTAACTTGGTAGAAATCACAAGGAGGTAGGCTGCGTGTTCACTGGAAACGGAGACCTGATGGCACAAGGCTTGCTTTCCCATTTTGAAAGCTCCATTCATGCCGCCTTGAACCTACCTAAATACCAGTGTTTTGGACAAGTTTCTAGTCACTGTAGGCAGGGCTCTCGGCAGGGAACGAGTTGTTTCTAAATCAACAGGGTGCTTTCATAGCCTGGGTGGGAGCTCCTCCTGAGACGCTCTAGAGCTACAAGGAAACTTGACGTGAGTCCTTTCCTCCAGGTAAAGCCTTGAATATCCCTGCTGAAGCGGAACGTGGAGCAGTTGCCTTGAGACATTACTTGCAGTTCTCCTTTCTTTTAACGTTAGTACGCTTTGCAAGACACCTAGGATCTCGCTGGGCACCCGATTCCGTGCAAGAACACCGAGTACCGGCAGGCTCCACTGGGTTGCTAAGAAACCTCCAGGCCCGGATACCTTTCCCAGTCACTCTGTGTATGTTAAGTGTAGGGCAACACACTGCACTCTTCCTTGGGAGAGCTACATTTCCTCAGCACTCCAACAGCTCCATGTAATCTGTTCTCTCACGTCCTACATGTCATGCAAATTGCCTCAATGCCCTAGGCTGAGCGGCACGGAGAAATCAAAACTGCTTCGCATTCCTTCCACAAAGTCATACCTTGAGGCCCCACACTTACAGGAGAAACTCGGCTTGCGTTCCTCCTGTAACCAAAGCACAGTTCTTCCTCTTACACGGCAGGGTTTTGGAAGAGCCTAAGCCCCGATAGCGTTACCAAAGCGTTCCTTGGGAGAGGCAGTTCGCTACATGCAGAACTCCGTGCCAAGAAAACATTCTTCAGGGAAGGGACCACTGTGTAGTTTGAGGGAATATTTACTTGGTAGAAACCACAAGGGGGTAGGCTGCGTGTTCACTGGAAACGGGGACCTGATGGCACAAGGCTTGCTTTCCCATTTTGAAAGCTCCATTCATGCCGCCTTGAACCTACCTAAATACCAGTGTTTTGGACGAGTTTCTAGTCACTGTAGGCAGGGCTCTGGGAAGGGAACGAGTTTTTTCTAAATCAACAGGGTGCTTTCGTAGCCTGGGTGGGAGCTCCACCTGAGCCGCTCTAGAGCTCAAAGGAAACTTGACGTGAGTCGTTTCCTCAAGGTAAAGCCTTGAATAGCCCCGCTGAAGCCGAAGCGTGGAGCAGTTTCCTGGAGACATGAGTTGCAGTTCGGCTTTCTTTTAACCTTAGTACGCTTATGAAGACACCTAGTAACTCTCGTGGGCACCCTATTCCCTGCAAGAACACCGAGGACCGGCATGCTCGACTGGGAAGCTAAGAAACATCCAGGCCCGGAAACCTTTCCCAGTCACTCTCAATATGCTAAGTGTAGGGCAACACACTGCACGCCTCCTTGGGAGAGCTAGATTTCCTCAGCACTCCAACAGCTCCGGGCCATCGGTTGTCTCACGTCTACATGTCATGCATATCTGCCTCAATGCCCTAGGCTGAGCGGCACTGAGAAACCAATACTGTTTCACATTCCTTCTACAAAGTCATACCTTAAGACCCCATACTTACAGGAGAAAGTTGCCTTGCGTTCCTGCTGTAACCAAAGCACAGTTCTTCCTCTTACACTGCAGGGATTTAGAAGAGGCTAAGCCCCTATAGCGAACCTAGAGCATTCCTTGGGAGAGGCAGTTCGCTACATGCAGAACTCCGTGCCAAGAACACGTTATTCAGGGAAGGGACCAGTGTGTAGCTAGAGTGTATAGTAACTTGGTAGAAATCACAAGGAGGTAGGCTGCGTGTTCACTGGAAACGGAGACCTGATGGCACAAGGCTTGCTTTCCCATTTTGAAAGCTCCATTCATGCCGCCTTGAACCTACCTAAATACCAGTGTTTTGGACAAGTTTCTAGTCACTGTAGGCAGGGCTCTGGGCAGGGAACGAGTTGTTTCTAAATCAACAGGGTGCTTTCATAGCCTGGGTGGGAGCTCCTCCTGAGACGCTCTAGAGCTACAAGGAAACTTGACGTGAGTCCTTTCCTCCAGGTAAAGCCTTGAATATCCCTGCTGAAGCGGAACGTGGAGCAGTTGCCTTGAGACATTACTTGCAGTTCTCCTTTCTTTTAACGTTAGTACGCTTTGCAAGACACCTAGGATCTCGCTGGGCACCCTATTCCGTGCAAGAACACCGAGTACCCGCAGGCTCCACTGGGTTGCTAAGAAACCTCCAGGCCCGGATACCTTTCCCAGTCACTCTGTGTATGTTAAGTGTAGGGCAACACACTGCACTCTTCCTTGGGAGAGCTACATTTCCTCAGCACTCCAACAGCTCCATGTAATCTGTTCTCTCACGTCCTACATGTCATGCAAATTGCCTCAATGCCCTAGGCTGAGCGGCACGGAGAAATCAAAACTGCTTCGCATTCCTTCCACAAAGTCATACCTTGAGGCCCCACACTTACAGGAGAAACTCGGCTTGCGTTCCTCCTGTAACCAAAGCACAGTTCTTCCTCTTACACGGCAGGGTTTTAGAAGAGCCTAAGCCCCGATAGCGTTACCAAAGCGTTCCTTGGGAGAGGCAGTTCGCTACATGCAGAACTCCGTGCCAAGAAAACATTCTTCAGGGAAGGGACCACTGTGTAGTTTGAGGGAATATTTACTTGGTAGAAACCACAAGGGGGTAGGCTGCGTGTTCACTGGAAACGGGGACCTGATGGCACAAGGCTTGCTTTCCCATTTTGAAAGCTCCATTCATGCCGCCTTGAACCTACCTAAATACCAGTGTTTTGGACGAGTTTCTAGTCACTGTAGGCAGGGCTCTGGGAAGGGAACGAGTTTTTTCTAAATCAACAGGGTGCTTTCGTAGCCTGGGTGGGAGCTCCACCTGAGCCGCTCTAGAGCTCAAAGGAAACTTGACGTGAGTCGTTTCCTCAAGGTAAAGCCTTGAATAGCCCCGCTGAAGCCGAAGCGTGGAGCAGTTTCCTGGAGACATGAGTTGCAGTTCGGCTTTCTTTTAACCTTAGTACGCTTATGAAGACACCTAGTAACTCTCGTGGGCACCCTATTCCCTGCAAGAACACCGAGGACCGGCATGCTCGACTGGGAAGCTAAGAAACATCCAGGCCCGGAAACCTTTCCCAGTCACTCTCAATATGCTAAGTGTAGGGCAACACACTGCACGCCTCCTTGGGAGAGCTAGATTTCCTCAGCACTCCAACAGCTCCGGGCCATCGGTTGTCTCACGTCTACATGTCATGCATATCTGCCTCAATGCCCTAGGCTGAGCGGCACTGAGAAACCAATACTGTTTCACATTCCTTCTACAAAGTCATACCTTAAGACCCCATACTTACAGGAGAAAGTTGCCTTGCGTTCCTGCTGTAACCAAAGCACAGTTCTTCCTCTTACACTGCAGGGATTTAGAAGAGGCTAAGCCCCTATAGCGAACCTAGAGCATTCCTTGGGAGAGGCAGTTCGCTACATGCAGAACTCCGTGCCAAGAACACGTTATTCAGGGAAGGGACCAGTGTGTAGCTAGAGTGTATAGTAACTTGGTAGAAATCACAAGGAGGTAGGCTGCGTGTTCACTGGAAACGGAGACCTGATGGCACAAGGCTTGCTTTCCCATTTTGAAAGCTCCATTCATGCCGCCTTGAACCTACCTAAATACCAGTGTTTTGGACAAGTTTCTAGTCACTGTAGGCAGGGCTCTGGGCAGGGAACGAGTTGTTTCTAAATCAACAGGGTGCTTTCATAGCCTGGGTGGGAGCTCCTCCTGAGACGCTCTAGAGCTACAAGGAAACTTGACGTGAGTCCTTTCCTCCAGGTAAAGCCTTGAATATCCCTGCTGAAGCGGAACGTGGAGCAGTTGCCTTGAGACATTACTTGCAGTTCTCCTTTCTTTTAACGTTAGTACGCTTTGCAAGACACCTAGGATCTCGCTGGGCACCCGATTCCGTGCAAGAACACCGAGTACCGGCAGGCTCCACTGGGTTGCTAAGAAACCTCCAGGCCCGGATACCTTTCCCAGTCACTCTGTGTATGTTAAGTGTAGGGCAACACACTGCACTCTTCCTTGGGAGAGCTACATTTCCTCAGCACTCCAACAGCTCCATGTAATCTGTTCTCTCACGTCCTACATGTCATGCAAATTGCCTCAATGCCCTAGGCTGAGCGGCACGGAGAAATCAAAACTGCTTCGCATTCCTTCCACAAAGTCATACCTTGAGGCCCCACACTTACAGGAGAAACTCGGCTTGCGTTCCTCCTGTAACCAAAGCACAGTTCTTCCTCTTACACGGCAGGGTTTTAGAAGAGCCTAAGCCCCGATAGCGTTACCAAAGCGTTCCTTGGGAGAGGCAGTTCGCTACATGCAGAACTCCGTGCCAAGAAAACATTCTTCAGGGAAGGGACCACTGTGTAGTTTGAGGGAATATTTACTTGGTAGAAACCACAAGGGGGTAGGCTGCGTGTTCACTGGAAACGGGGACCTGATGGCACAAGGCTTGCTTTCCCATTTTGAAAGCTCCATTCATGCCGCCTTGAACCTACCTAAATACCAGTGTTTTGGACGAGTTTCTAGTCACTGTAGGCAGGGCTCTGGGAAGGGAACGAGTTTTTTCTAAATCAACAGGGTGCTTTCGTAGCCTGGGTGGGAGCTCCACCTGAGCCGCTCTAGAGCTCAAAGGAAACTTGACGTGAGTCGTTTCCTCAAGGTAAAGCCTTGAATAGCCCCGCTGAAGCCGAAGCGTGGAGCAGTTTCCTGGAGACATGAGTTGCAGTTCGGCTTTCTTTTAACCTTAGTACGCTTATGAAGACACCTAGTAACTCTCGTGGGCACCCTATTCCCTGCAAGAACACCGAGGACCGGCATGCTCGACTGGGAAGCTAAGAAACATCCAGGCCCGGAAACCTTTCCCAGTCACTCTCAATATGCTAAGTGTAGGGCAACACACTGCACGCCTCCTTGGGAGAGCTAGATTTCCTCAGCACTCCAACAGCTCCGGGCCATCGGTTGTCTCACGTCTACATGTCATGCATATCTGCCTCAATGCCCTAGGCTGAGCGGCACTGAGAAACCAATACTGTTTCACATTCCTTCTACAAAGTCATACCTTAAGACCCCATACTTACAGGAGAAAGTTGCCTTGCGTTCCTGCTGTAACCAAAGCACAGTTCTTCCTCTTACACTGCAGGGATTTAGAAGAGGCTAAGCCCCTATAGCGAACCTAGAGCATTCCTTGGGAGAGGCAGTTCGCTACATGCAGAACTCCGTGCCAAGAACACGTTATTCAGGGAAGGGACCAGTGTGTAGCTAGAGTGTATAGTAACTTGGTAGAAATCACAAGGAGGTAGGCTGCGTGTTCACTGGAAACGGAGACCTGATGGCACAAGGCTTGCTTTCCCATTTTGAAAGCTCCATTCATGCCGCCTTGAACCTACCTAAATACCAGTGTTTTGGACAAGTTTCTAGTCACTGTAGGCAGGGCTCTGGGCAGGGAACGAGTTGTTTCTAAATCAACAGGGTGCTTTCATAGCCTGGGTGGGAGCTCCTCCTGAGACGCTCTAGAGCTACAAGGAAACTTGACGTGAGTCCTTTCCTCCAGGTAAAGCCTTGAATATCCCTGCTGAAGCGGAACGTGGAGCAGTTGCCTTGAGACATTACTTGCAGTTCTCCTTTCTTTTAACATTAGTACGCTTTGCAAGACACCTAGGATCTCGCTGGGCACCCGATTCCGTGCAAGAACACCGAGTACCGGCAGGCTCCACTGGGTTGCTAAGAAACCTCCAGGCCCGGATACCTTTCCCAGTCACTCTGTGTATGTTAAGTGTAGGGCAACACACTGCACTCTTCCTTGGGAGAGCTACATTTCCTCAGCACTCCAGCAGCTCCATGTAATCTGTTCTCTCACGTCCTACATGTCATGCAAATTGCCTCAATGCCCTAGGCTGAGCGGCACGGAGAAATCAAAACTGCTTCGCATTCCTTCTACAAAGTCATACCTTGAGGCCCCACACTTACAGGAGAAACTCGGCTTGCGTTCCTGCTGTAACCAAAGCACAGTTCTTCCTCTTACACGGCAGGGTTTTAGAAGAGCCTAAGCCCCGATAGCGTTACCAAAGCGTTCCTTGGGAGAGGCAGTTCGCTACATGCAGAACTCCGTGCCAAGAAAACATTCTTCAGGGAAGGGACCACTGTGTAGTTTGAGGGAATATTTACTTGGTAGAAATCACAAGGGGGTAGGCTGCGTGTTCACTGGAAACGGGGACCTGATGGCACAAGGCTTGCTTTCCCATTTTGAAAGCTCCATTCATGCTGCCTTGAACCTACCTACATACCAGTGTTTTGGACGAGTTTCTTGTGACTGTAGGCAGGGCTCTGGGAAGGGAACGAGTTTCTTCTAAATCAACAGGGTGCTTTCGTAGCCTGGGTGGGAGCTCCACCTGAGCCGCTCTAGAGCTCAAAGGAAACTTGACGTGAGTCGTTTCCTCAAGGTAAAGCCTTGAATAGCCCTGCTGAAGCCGAAGCGTGGAGCAGTTTCCTGGAGACATGAGTTGCAGTTCTGCTTTCTTTTAACCTTAGTACGCTTATGAAGACACCTAGTAACTCTCGTGGGCACCCTATTCCCTGCAAGAACACCGAGGACCGGCATGCTCGACTGGGAAGCTAAGAAACATCCAGGCCCGGAAACCTTTCCCAGTCACTCTCAATATGCTAAGTGTAGGGCAACACACTGCACGCCTCCTTGGGAGAGCTAGATTTCCTCAGCACTCCAACAGCTCCGGGCAATCTGTTGTCTCACGTCTACATGTCATGCATATCTGCCTCAATGCCCTAGGCTGAGCGGCACTGAGAAACCAACACTGTTTCACATTCCTTCTACAAAGTCATACCTTAAGACCCCATACTTACAGGAGAAAGTTGCCTTGCGTTCCTGCTGTAACCAAAGCACAGTTCTTCCTCTTACACTGCAGGGATTTAGAAGAGGCTAAGCCCCTATAGCGTACCTAGAGCATTCCTTGGGAGAGGCAGTTCGCTACATGCAGAACTCCGTGCCAAGAACACGTTATTCAGGGAAGGGACCAGTGTGTAGCTAGAGTGTATAGTAACTTGGTAGAAATCACAAGGAGGTAGGCTGCGTGTTCACTGGAAACGGAGACCTGATGGCACAAGGCTTGCTTTCCCATTTTGAAAGCTCCATTCATGCCGCCTTGAACCTACCTAAATACCAGTGTTTTGGACAAGTTTCTAGTCACTGTAGGCAGGGCTCTGGGCAGGGAACGAGTTGTTTCTAAATCAACAGGGTGCTTTCAGAGCCTGGGTGGGAGCTCCTCCTGAGACGCTCTAGAGCTACAAGGAAACTTGACGTGAGTCCTTTCCTCCAGGTAAAGCCTTGAATATCCCTGCTGAAGCGGAACGTGGAGCAGTTGCCTTGAGGCGTTACTTGCAGTTCTCCTTTCTTTTAACGTTAGTACGCTTTGCAAGACACCTAGGATCTCGCTGGGCACCCGATTCCGTGCAAGAACACCGAGTACCGGCAGGCTCCACTGGGTTGCTAAGAAACCTCCAGGCCCGGATACCTTTCCCAGTCACTCTGTGTATGTTAAGTGTAGGGCAACACACTGCACTCTTCCTTGGGAGAGCTACATTTCCTCAGCACTCCAACAGCTCCATGTAATCTGTTCTCTCACGTCCTACATGTCATGCAAATTGCCTCAATGCCCTAGGCTGAGCGGCACGGAGAAATCAAAACTGCTTCGCATTCCTTCCACAAAGTCATACCTTAAGGCCCCACACTTACAGGAGAAACTCGGCTTGCGTTCCTCCTGTAACCAAAGCACAGTTCTTCCTCTTACACGGCAGGGTTTTAGAAGAGCCTAAGCCCCGATAGCGTTACCAAAGCGTTCCTTGGGAGAGGCAGTTCGCTACATGCAGAACTCCGTGCCAAGAAAACATTCTTCAGGGAAGGGACCACTGTGTAGTTTGAGGGAATATTTAC
>NW_026871531.1:0-106694 GCF_028564815.1 Eubalaena glacialis
GTACTCAGTGTTCTTGCAGGGAATAGGGTTTCCAGGCGAGGCACCTAGGTGTCCCGCAAAGCGTACTGGCGTTCAAATGCTGCAGAGCAGCGGCTACCGCCTCATGGAAACTGCTGCACGCCTCCGCTTCTGCAGAGCAATTCAGGGCCTTACCTCGAGGCAAGTCCTCACGTTGAGTGTCCCGTGAGCGACACCGCATGGTAGGATGCTGTCTTTCTCCTTGAGTAGAGAGACTTCAGGTACGAGGTCCTCTAAGAATTCTAAGCAGAGTGTTTTCTCATGGCAGCTCAAACGAGGGCAATGTCGAAGACTTCCAGGCCATGTTGGACTGCCTAGAAATGTGGTTCTGCTGTTGTTCGAGGGCTCTGGAAATGTAGCACGCCTGAAGTAACGTGCAGTGTGTTGCCCATCACTCGGCAGACACAGAGGGCCTCCGAGGGACCTATGGGCCTCGATGTTGCTCAGTAGGCCCACAGGGGTGTGGGGGTACTCAGTGATCTTGGAACGAAAACGATGCTCACCCGAGGGGCCTAGGAGTTCTCAAAGGGTACCTTCTTTAAAATAAAGCAGAACAGCGACTAAGAGCTCATGGGAAGACCTGCCTGCCTCCCGTTCTGCATGGCTACTCGGGGCCTTACCTCGAGGCAAGGACTCACGTTGAGATTCCCTTTAGCTCTAGAGCATTACGAGAAGAGAGCCACCCCGGCCATGGAAGCACCCTGTGTAGCCAGAGAAAACCCATTTTCTTCCCAGACCCATGCCTACGGCGTCCAGAGGCCTGACAACAGCAGAGAATTTCAGGGAGCTTCCAGGGAGCATGAATGGGGCTTTCCAAATGGAAAAGCAAGGCTAGTACCATCCCGCCCCCATTTCCATGGGCACACGCAGCATACATCCCTGTGGTTTCTGACAAGTCAAAAGAGACACAGAGCACACACTGGTTCCTTCCCTGAATCAACTTCTCGAGGCAGAGTGTTCTGCATCTAGTGAACGGCCTCAACCAAGGCACGCCCTAGCTAGGCCTCTGGGCCCGTGCCTCTTCAGAAGCCTGCAGTGCTACAGGAAAAACTGTGCTTTAGTGGCAATAGGAACGCAAGCCGACTTTCTCCTGGAGGCAGGGTGACTTCAGGTAGGAGGTCCTGGTTGGAAGGCGAAGCCTAGTGTTTTTTTTTCAGTGCCAATCAGAGTAGGGAATGAGTGCGACTTCCACGGCATGTTGGAACCTGCTAGAACCGTGCCCGTGAACCTGTGGTAGTGCTGGGGAAATCAAGCTGTCCCAAGAAAGAGTGTACTGTTTTGCCCATCACTCGGCATACACAGTGTGAGTACGAAGGCCTACGGGCCTGGATGTTGTTTAGAAGAGCCAGGGGAGCCTGGGGGTACTCAGTGTTCTTGCAGGGAATAGGGTTTCCAGGCGAGGCACCTAGGTGTCCCGCAAAGCGTACTGGCGTTCAAATGCTGCAGAGCAGCGACTACGGCCTCATGGAAACTGCTGCACGCCTCCGCTTCTGCAGAGCAATTCAGGGCCTTACCTCGAGGCAAGTCCTCACGTTGAGTGTCCCGTGAGCGACACCGCATGGTAGGATGCTGACTTTCTCCTTGAGTAGAGAGACTTCAGGTACGAGGTCCTCTAAGAATTCTAAGCAGAGTGTTTTCTCATGGCAGCTCAAACGAGGGCAATGTCGAAGACTTCCAGGCCATGTTGGACTGCCTAGAAATGTGGTTCTGCTGTTGTTCGAGGGCTCTGGAAATGTAGCACGCCTGAAGTAACGTGCAGTGTGTTGCCCATCACTCGGCAGACACAGAGGGCCTCTGAGGGACCTATGGGCCTCGATGTTGCTCAGTAGGACCACACGGGTGTGGGGGTACTCAGTGATCTTGGAACGAAAATGATGCTCACCCGAGGGGCCTAGGAGTTCTCAAAGGGTACCTTCTTTAAAATAAAGCAGAACAGCGACTAAGAGCTCATGGGAAGACCTGCCTGCCTCCCGTTCTGCATGGCTACTCGGGGCCTTACCTCGAGGCAAGGACTCACGTTGAGATTCCCTTTAGCTCTAGAGCATTACAAGAAGAGAGCCACCCCGGCCATGGAAGCACCCTGTGTAGCCAGAGAAAACCCATTTTCTTCCCAGACCCATGCCTACAGCGTCCAGAGGCCTGACAACAGCAGAGAATTTCAGGGAGCTTCCAGGGAGCATGAATGGGGCTTTCCAAATGGAAAAGCAAGGCTAGTACCATCCCGCCCCCATTTCCATGGGCACACGCAGCATACATCCCTGTGGTTTCTGACAAGTCAAAAGAGACACAGAGCACACACTGGTTCCTTCCCTGAATCAACTTCTCGAGGCAGAGTGTTCTGCATCTAGTGAACGGCCTCAACCAAGGCACGCCCTAGCTAGGCCTCTGGGCCCGTGCCTCTTCAGAAGCCTGCAGTGCTACAGGAAAAACTGTGCTTTAGTGGCAATAGGAACGCAAGCCGACTTTCTCCTGGAGGCAGGGTGACTTCAGGTAGGAGGTCCTGGTTGGAAGGCGAAGCCTAGTGTTTTTTTTTCAGTGCCAATCAGAGTAGGGAATGAGTGCGACTTCCACGGCATGTTGGAACCTGCTAGAACCGTGCCCGTGAACCTGTGGTAGTGCTGGGGAAATCAAGCTGTCCCAAGAAAGAGTGTACTGTTTTGCCCATCACTCGGCATACACAGTGTGAGTACGAAGGCCTACGGGCCTGGATGTTGTTTAGAAGAGCCAGGGGAGCCTGGGGGTACTCAGTGTTCTTGCAGGGAATAGGGTTTCCAGGCGAGGCACCTAGGTGTCCCGCAAAGCGTACTGGCGTTCAAATGCTGCAGAGCAGCGGCTACCGCCTCATGGAAACTGCTGCACGCCTCCGCTTCTGCAGAGCAATTCAGGGCCTTACCTCGAGGCAAGTCCTCACGTTGAGTGTCCCGTGAGCGACACCGCATGGTAGGATGCTGTCTTTCTCCTTGAGTAGAGAGACTTCAGGTACGAGGTCCTCTAAGAATTCTAAGCAGAGTGTTTTCTCATGGCAGCTCAAACGAGGGCAATGTCGAAGACTTCCAGGCCATGTTGGACTGCCTAGAAATGTGGTTCTGCTGTTGTTCGAGGGCTCTGGAAATGTAGCACGCCTGAAGTAACGTGCAGTGTGTTGCCCATCACTCGGCAGACACAGAGGGCCTCCGAGGGACCTATGGGCCTCGATGTTGCTCAGTAGGCCCACAGGGGTGTGGGGGTACTCAGTGATCTCGGAACGAAAACGATGCTCACCCGAGGGGCCTAGGAGTTCTCAAAGGGTACCTTCTTTAAAATAAAGCAGAACAGCGACTAAGAGCTCATGGGAAGAGCTGCCTGCCTCCTGTTCTGCATGGCTACTCGGGGCCTTACCTCGAGGCAAGGACTCACGTTGAGATTCCCTTTAGCTCTAGAGCATGGCTAGATGAGCCCCACCCCGGCCATGGAAGCACCCTGTGTAGCCAGAGAAAACCCATTTTCTTCCCAGACCCATGCCTACAGCGTCCAGAGGCCTGACAACAGCAGAGAATTTCAGGGAGCTTCCAGGGAGCATGAATGGGGCTTTCCAAATGGAAAAGCAAGGCTAGTACCATCCCGCCCCCATTTCCATGGGCACACGCAGCATACATCCCTGTGGTTTCTGACAAGTCAAAAGAGACACAGAGCACACACTTCGTCCTTCCCTGAATCAACTCCTCGAGGCAGGGTGTTCTGCATGTAGTGAACGGCCTCAACCAAGGCACGCCCTAGCTAGGCCTCTGCGCCCGTGCCTCTTCAGAAGCCTGCAGTGCTACAGGGAAAACTGTGCTTTAGTGGCAATAGGAACGCAAGCCGACTTTCTCCTGGAGGCAGGGTGACTTCAGGTAGGAGGTCCTGGTTGGAAGGCGAAGCCTAGTGTTTTTTTTTCAGTGCCAATCAGAGTAGGGAATGAGTGCGACTTCCACGGCATGTTGGAACCTGCTAGAACCGTGCCCGTGAACCTGTGGTAGTGCTGGGGAAATCAAGCTGTCCCAAGAAAGAGTGTACTGTTTTGCCCATCACTCGGCATACACAGTGTGAGTACGAAGGCCTACGGGCCTGGATGTTGTTTAGAAGAGCCAGGGGAGCCTGGGGGTACTCAGTGTTCTTGCAGGGAATAGGGTTTCCAGGCGAGGCACCTAGGTGTCCCGCAAAGCGTACTGGCGTTCAAATGCTGCAGAGCAGCGGCTACCGCCTCATGGAAACTGCTGCACGCCTCCGCTTCTGCAGAGCAATTCAGGGCCTTACCTCGAGGCAAGTCCTCACGTTGAGTGTCCCGTGAGCGACACCGCATGGTAGGATGCTGTCTTTCTCCTTGAGTAGAGAGACTTCAGGTACGAGGTCCTCTAAGAATTCTAAGCAGAGTGTTTTCTCATGGCAGCTCAAACGAGGGCAATGTCGAAGACTTCCAGGCCATGTTGGACTGCCTAGAAATGTGGTTCTGCTGTTGTTCGAGGGCTCTGGAAATGTAGCACGCCTGAAGTAACGTGCAGTGTGTTGCCCATCACTCGGCAGACACAGAGGGCCTCCGAGGGACCTATGGGCCTCGATGTTGCTCAGTAGGCCCACAGGGGTGTGGGGGTACTCAGTGATCTTGGAACGAAAACGATGCTCACCCGAGGGGCCTAGGAGTTCTCAAAGGGTACCTTCTTTAAAATAAAGCAGAACAGCGACTAAGAGCTCATGGGAAGACCTGCCTGCCTCCCGTTCTGCATGGCTACTCGGGGCCTTACCTCGAGGCAAGGACTCACGTTGAGATTCCCTTTAGCTCTAGAGCATTACAAGAAGAGAGCCACCCCGGCCATGGAAGCACCCTGTGTAGCCAGAGAAAACCCATTTTCTTCCCAGACCCATGCCTACGGCGTCCAGAGGCCTGACAACAGCAGAGAATTTCAGGGAGCTTCCAGGGAGCATGAATGGGGCTTTCCAAATGGAAAAGCAAGGCTAGTACCATCCCGCCCCCATTTCCATGGGCACACGCAGCATACATCCCTGTGGTTT
Source organism: Eubalaena glacialis (assembly GCF_028564815.1). NCBI lineage: Eukaryota > Metazoa > Chordata > Mammalia > Artiodactyla > Balaenidae > Eubalaena > Eubalaena glacialis. The sequence continues at coordinate 5,044 of NW_026871531.1, forward strand.
CTGACAAGTCAAAAGAGACACAGAGCACACACTGGTTCCTTCCCTGAATCAACTTCTCGAGGCAGAGTGTTCTGCATCTAGTGAACGGCCTCAACCAAGGCACGCCCTAGCTAGGCCTCTGGGCCCGGGCCTCTTCAGAAGCCTGCAGTGCTACAGGAAAAACTGTGCTTTAGTGGCAATAGGAACGCAAGCCGACTTTCTCCTGGAGGCAGGGTGACTTCAGGTAGGAGGTCCTGGTTGGAAGGCGAAGCCTAGTGTTTTTTTTCAGTGCCAATCAGAGTAGGGAATGAGTGCGACTTCCACGGCATGTTGGAACCTGCTAGAACCGTGCCCGTGAACCTGTGGTAGTGCTGGGGAAATCAAGCTGTCCCAAGAAAGAGTGTACTGTTTTGCCCATCACTCGGCATACACAGTGTGAGTACGAAGGCCTACGGGCCTGGATGTTGTTTAGAAGAGCCAGGGGAGCCTGGGGGTACTCAGTGTTCTTGCAGGGAATAGGGTTTCCAGGCGAGGCACCTAGGTGTCCCGCAAAGCGTACTGGCGTTCAAATGCTGCAGAGCAGCGGCTACCGCCTCATGGAAACTGCTGCACGCCTCCGCTTCTGCAGAGCAATTCAGGGCCTTACATCGAGGCAAGTCCTCACGTTGAGTGTCCCGTGAGCGACACCGCATGGTAGGATGCTGTCTTTCTCCTTGAGTAGAGAGACTTCAGGTACGAGGTCCTCTAAGAATTCTAAGCAGAGTGTTTTCTCATGGCAGCTCAAACGAGGGCAATGTCGAAGACTTCCAGGCCATGTTGGACTGCCTAGAAATGTGGTTCTGCTGTTGTTCGAGGGCTCTGGAAATGTAGCACGCCTGAAGTAACGTGCAGTGTGTTGCCCATCACTCGGCAGACACAGAGGGCCTCCGAGGGACCTATGGGCCTCGATGTTGCTCAGTAGGCCCACAGGGGTGTGGGGGTACTCAGTGATCTTGGAACGAAAACGATGCTCACCCGAGGGGCCTAGGAGTTCTCAAAGGGTACCTTCTTTAAAATAAAGCAGAACAGCGACTAAGAGCTCATGGGAAGACCTGCCTGCCTCCCGTTCTGCATGGCTACTCGGGGCCTTACCTCGAGGCAAGGACTCACGTTGAGATTCCCTTTAGCTCTAGAGCATTACGAGAAGAGAGCCACCCCGGCCATGGAAGCACCCTGTGTAGCCAGAGAAAACCCATTTTCTTCCCAGACCCATGCCTACGGCGTCCAGAGGCCTGACAACAGCAGAGAATTTCAGGGAGCTTCCAGGGAGCATGAATGGGGCTTTCCAAATGGAAAAGCAAGGCTAGTACCATCCCGCCCCCATTTCCATGGGCACACGCAGCATACATCCCTGTGGTTTCTGACAAGTCAAAAGAGACACAGAGCACACACTGGTTCCTTCCCTGAATCAACTTCTCGAGGCAGAGTGTTCTGCATCTAGTGAACGGCCTCAACCAAGGCACGCCCTAGCTAGGCCTCTGGGCCCGTGCCTCTTCAGAAGCCTGCAGTGCTACAGGAAAAACTGTGCTTTAGTGGCAATAGGAACGCAAGCCGACTTTCTCCTGGAGGCAGGGTGACTTCAGGTAGGAGGTCCTGGTTGGAAGGCGAAGCCTAGTGTTTTTTTTTCAGTGCCAATCAGAGTAGGGAATGAGTGCGACTTCCACGGCATGTTGGAACCTGCTAGAACCGTGCCCGTGAACCTGTGGTAGTGCTGGGGAAATCAAGCTGTCCCAAGAAAGAGTGTACTGTTTTGCCCATCACTCGGCATACACAGTGTGAGTACGAAGGCCTATGGGCCTGGATGTTGTTTAGAAGAGCCAGGGGAGCCTGGGGGTACTCAGTGTTCTTGCAGGGAATAGGGTTTCCAGGCGAGGCACCTAGGTGTCCCGCAAAGCGTACTGGCGTTCAAATGCTGCAGAGCAGCGGCTACCGCCTCATGGAAACTGCTGCACGCCTCCGCTTCTGCAGAGCAATTCAGGGCCTTACCTCGAGGCAAGTCCTCACGTTGAGTGTCCCGTGAGCGACACCGCATGGTAGGATGCTGTCTTTCTCCTTGAGTAGAGAGACTTCAGGTACGAGGTCCTCTAAGAATTCTAAGCAGAGTGTTTTCTCATGGCAGCTCAAACGAGGGCAATGTCGAAGACTTCCAGGCCATGTTGGACTGCCTAGAAATGTGGTTCTGCTGTTGTTCGAGGGCTCTGGAAATGTAGCACGCCTGAAGTAACGTGCAGTGTGTTGCCCATCACTCGGCAGACACAGAGGGCCTCCGAGGGACCTATGGGCCTCGATGTTGCTCAGTAGGCCCACAGGGGTGTGGGGGTACTCAGTGATCTCGGAACGAAAACGATGCTCACCCGAGGGGCCTAGGAGTTCTCAAAGGGTACCTTCTTTAAAATAAAGCAGAACAGCGACTAAGAGCTCATGGGAAGAGCTGCCTGCCTCCTGTTCTGCATGGCTACTCGGGGCCTTACCTCGAGGCAAGGACTCACGTTGAGATTCCCTTTAGCTCTAGAGCATTACAAGAAGAGAGCCACCCCGGCCATGGAAGCACCCTGTGTAGCCAGAGAAAACCCATTTTCTTCCCAGACCCATGCCTACGGCGTCCAGAGGCCTGACAACAGCAGAGAATTTCAGGGAGCTTCCAGGGAGCATGAATGGGGCTTTCCAAATGGAAAAGCAAGGCTAGTACCATCCCGCCCCCATTTCCATGGGCACACGCAGCATACATCCCTGTGGTTTCTGACAAGTCAAAAGAGACACAGAGCACACACTGGTTCCTTCCCTGAATCAACTTCTCGAGGCAGAGTGTTCTGCATCTAGTGAACGGCCTCAACCAAGGCACGCCCTAGCTAGGCCTCTGGGCCCGTGCCTCTTCAGAAGCCTGCAGTGCTACAGGAAAAACTGTGCTTTAGTGGCAATAGGAACGCAAGCCGACTTTCTCCTGGAGGCAGGGTGACTTCAGGTAGGAGGTCCTGGTTGGAAGGCGAAGCCTAGTGTTTTTTTTTCAGTGCCAATCAGAGTAGGGAATGAGTGCGACTTCCACGGCATGTTGGAACCTGCTAGAACCGTGCCCGTGAACCTGTGGTAGTGCTGGGGAAATCAAGCTGTCCCAAGAAAGAGTGTACTGTTTTGCCCATCACTCGGCATACACAGTGTGAGTACGAAGGCCTACGGGCCTGGATGTTGTTTAGAAGAGCCAGGGGAGCCTGGGGGTACTCAGTGTTCTTGCAGGGAATAGGGTTTCCAGGCGAGGCACCTAGGTGTCCCGCAAAGCGTACTGGCGTTCAAATGCTGCAGAGCAGCGGCTACCGCCTCATGGAAACTGCTGCACGCCTCCGCTTCTGCAGAGCAATTCAGGGCCTTACCTCGAGGCAAGTCCTCACGTTGAGTGTCCCGTGAGCGACACCGCATGGTAGGATGCTGTCTTTCTCCTTGAGTAGAGAGACTTCAGGTACGAGGTCCTCTAAGAATTCTAAGCAGAGTGTTTTCTCATGGCAGCTCAAACGAGGGCAATGTCGAAGACTTCCAGGCCATGTTGGACTGCCTAGAAATGTGGTTCTGCTGTTGTTCGAGGGCTCTGGAAATGTAGCACGCCTGAAGTAACGTGCAGTGTGTTGCCCATCACTCGGCAGACACAGAGGGCCTCCGAGGGACCTATGGGCCTCGATGTTGCTCAGTAGGCCCACAGGGGTGTGGGGGTACTCAGTGATCTTGGAACGAAAACGATGCTCACCCGAGGGGCCTAGGAGTTCTCAAAGGGTACCTTCTTTAAAATAAAGCAGAACAGCGACTAAGAGCTCATGGGAAGACCTGCCTGCCTCCCGTTCTGCATGGCTACTCGGGGCCTTACCTCGAGGCAAGGACTCACGTTGAGATTCCCTTTAGCTCTAGAGCATGGCTAGATGAGCCCCACCCCGGCCATGGAAGCACCCTGTGTAGCCAGAGAAAACCCATTTTCTTCCCAGACCCATGCCTACGGCGTCCAGAGGCCTGACAACAGCAGAGAATTTCAGGGAGCTTCCAGGGAGCATGAATGGGGCTTTCCAAATGGAAAAGCAAGGCTAGTACCATCCCGCCCCCATTTCCATGGGCACACGCAGCATACATCCCTGTGGTTTCTGACAAGTCAAAAGAGACACAGAGCACACACTGGTTCCTTCCCTGAATCAACTTCTCGAGGCAGAGTGTTCTGCATCTAGTGAACGGCCTCAACCAAGGCACGCCCTAGCTAGGCCTCTGGGCCCGTGCCTCTTCAGAAGCCTGCAGTGCTACAGGAAAAACTGTGCTTTAGTGGCAATAGGAACGCAAGCCGACTTTCTCCTGGAGGCAGGGTGACTTCAGGTAGGAGGTCCTGGTTGGAAGGCGAAGCCTAGTGTTTTTTTTCAGTGCCAATCAGAGTAGGGAATGAGTGCGACTTCCACGGCATGTTGGAACCTGCTAGAACCGTGCCCGTGAACCTGTGGTAGTGCTGGGGAAATCAAGCTGTCCCAAGAAAGAGTGTACTGTTTTGCCCATCACTCGGCATACACAGTGTGAGTACGAAGGCCTACGGGCCTGGATGTTGTTTGGAAGAGCCAGGGGAGCCTGGGGGTACTCAGTGTTCTTGCAGGGAATAGGGTTTCCAGGCGAGGCACCTAGGTGTCCCGCAAAGCGTACTGGCGTTCAAATGCTGCAGAGCAGCGGCTACCGCCTCATGGAAACTGCTGCACGCCTCCGCTTCTGCAGAGCAATTCAGGGCCTTACCTCGAGGCAAGTCCTCACGTTGAGTGTCCCGTGAGCGACACCGCATGGTAGGATGCTGTCTTTCTCCTTGAGTAGAGAGACTTCAGGTACGAGGTCCTCTAAGAATTCTAAGCAGAGTGTTTTCTCATGGCAGCTCAAACGAGGGCAATGTCGAAGACTTCCAGGCCATGTTGGACTGCCTAGAAATGTGGTTCTGCTGTTGTTCGAGGGCTCTGGAAATGTAGCACGCCTGAAGTAACGTGCAGTGTGTTGCCCATCACTCGGCAGACACAGAGGGCCTCCGAGGGACCTATGGGCCTCGATGTTGCTCAGTAGGCCCACAGGGGTGTGGGGGTACTCAGTGATCTTGGAACGAAAACGATGCTCACCCGAGGGGCCTAGGAGTTCTCAAAGGGTACCTTCTTTAAAATAAAGCAGAACAGCGACTAAGAGCTCATGGGAAGACCTGCCTGCCTCCCGTTCTGCATGGCTACTCGGGGCCTTACCTCGAGGCAAGGACTCACGTTGAGATTCCCTTTAGCTCTAGAGCATTACAAGAAGAGAGCCACCCCGGCCATGGAAGCACCCTGTGTAGCCAGAGAAAACCCATTTTCTTCCCAGACCCATGCCTACGGCGTCCAGAGGCCTGACAACAGCAGAGAATTTCAGGGAGCTTCCAGGGAGCATGAATGGGGCTTTCCAAATGGAAAAGCAAGGCTAGTACCATCCCGCCCCCATTTCCATGGGCACACGCAGCATACATCCCTGTGGTTTCTGACAAGTCAAAAGAGACACAGAGCACACACTTCGTCCTTCCCTGAATCAACTCCTCGAGGCAGGGTGTTCTGCATGTAGTGAACGGCCTCAACCAAGGCACGCCCTAGCTAGGCCTCTGCGCCCGTGCCTCTTCAGAAGCCTGCAGTGCTACAGGGAAAACTGTGCTTTAGTGGCAATAGGAACGCAAGCCGACTTTCTCCTGGAGGCAGGGTGACTTCAGGTAGGAGGTCCTGGTTGGAAGGCGAAGCCTAGTGTTTTTTTTTCAGTGCCAATCAGAGTAGGGAATGAGTGCGACTTCCACGGCATGTTGGAACCTGCTAGAACCGTGCCCGTGAACCTGTGGTAGTGCTGGGGAAATCAAGCTGTCCCAAGAAAGAGTGTACTGTTTTGCCCATCACTCGGCATACACAGTGTGAGTACGAAGGCCTACGGGCCTGGATGTTGTTTAGAAGAGCCAGGGGAGCCTGGGGGTACTCAGTGTTCTTGCAGGGAATAGGGTTTCCAGGCGAGGCACCTAGGTGTCCCGCAAAGCGTACTGGCGTTCAAATGCTGCAGAGCAGCGGCTACCGCCTCATGGAAACTGCTGCACGCCTCCGCTTCTGCAGAGCAATTCAGGGCCTTACCTCGAGGCAAGTCCTCACGTTGAGTGTCCCGTGAGCGACACCGCATGGTAGGATGCTGTCTTTCTCCTTGAGTAGAGAGACTTCAGGTACGAGGTCCTCTAAGAATTCTAAGCAGAGTGTTTTCTCATGGCAGCTCAAACGAGGGCAATGTCGAAGACTTCCAGGCCATGTTGGACTGCCTAGAAATGTGGTTCTGCTGTTGTTCGAGGGCTCTGGAAATGTAGCACGCCTGAAGTAACGTGCAGTGTGTTGCCCATCACTCGGCAGACACAGAGGGCCTCCGAGGGACCTATGGGCCTCGATGTTGCTCAGTAGGCCCACAGGGGTGTGGGGGTACTCAGTGATCTTGGAACGAAAACGATGCTCACCCGAGGGGCCTAGGAGTTCTCAAAGGGTACCTTCTTTAAAATAAAGCAGAACAGCGACTAAGAGCTCATGGGAAGACCTGCCTGCCTCCCGTTCTGCATGGCTACTCGGGGCCTTACCTCGAGGCAAGGACTCACGTTGAGATTCCCTTTAGCTCTAGAGCATTACAAGAAGAGAGCCACCCCGGCCATGGAAGCACCCTGTGTAGCCAGAGAAAACCCATTTTCTTCCCAGACCCATGCCTACGGCGTCCAGAGGCCTGACAACAGCAGAGAATTTCAGGGAGCTTCCAGGGAGCATGAATGGGGCTTTCCAAATGGAAAAGCAAGGCTAGTACCATCCCGCCCCCATTTCCATGGGCACACGCAGCATACATCCCTGTGGTTTCTGACAAGTCAAAAGAGACACAGAGCACACACTGGTTCCTTCCCTGAATCAACTTCTCGAGGCAGAGTGTTCTGCATCTAGTGAACGGCCTCAACCAAGGCACGCCCTAGCTAGGCCTCTGGGCCCGGGCCTCTTCAGAAGCCTGCAGTGCTACAGGAAAAACTGTGCTTTAGTGGCAATAGGAACGCAAGCCGACTTTCTCCTGGAGGCAGGGTGACTTCAGGTAGGAGGTCCTGGTTGGAAGGCGAAGCCTAGTGTTTTTTTTCAGTGCCAATCAGAGTAGGGAATGAGTGCGACTTCCACGGCATGTTGGAACCTGCTAGAACCGTGCCCGTGAACCTGTGGTAGTGCTGGGGAAATCAAGCTGTCCCAAGAAAGAGTGTACTGTTTTGCCCATCACTCGGCATACACAGTGTGAGTACGAAGGCCTACGGGCCTGGATGTTGTTTAGAAGAGCCAGGGGAGCCTGGGGGTACTCAGTGTTCTTGCAGGGAATAGGGTTTCCAGGCGAGGCACCTAGGTGTCCCGCAAAGCGTACTGGCGTTCAAATGCTGCAGAGCAGCGGCTACCGCCTCATGGAAACTGCTGCACGCCTCCGCTTCTGCAGAGCAATTCAGGGCCTTACATCGAGGCAAGTCCTCACGTTGAGTGTCCCGTGAGCGACACCGCATGGTAGGATGCTGTCTTTCTCCTTGAGTAGAGAGACTTCAGGTACGAGGTCCTCTAAGAATTCTAAGCAGAGTGTTTTCTCATGGCAGCTCAAACGAGGGCAATGTCGAAGACTTCCAGGCCATGTTGGACTGCCTAGAAATGTGGTTCTGCTGTTGTTCGAGGGCTCTGGAAATGTAGCACGCCTGAAGTAACGTGCAGTGTGTTGCCCATCACTCGGCAGACACAGAGGGCCTCCGAGGGACCTATGGGCCTCGATGTTGCTCAGTAGGCCCACAGGGGTGTGGGGGTACTCAGTGATCTTGGAACGAAAACGATGCTCACCCGAGGGGCCTAGGAGTTCTCAAAGGGTACCTTCTTTAAAATAAAGCAGAACAGCGACTAAGAGCTCATGGGAAGACCTGCCTGCCTCCCGTTCTGCATGGCTACTCGGGGCCTTACCTCGAGGCAAGGACTCACGTTGAGATTCCCTTTAGCTCTAGAGCATTACGAGAAGAGAGCCACCCCGGCCATGGAAGCACCCTGTGTAGCCAGAGAAAACCCATTTTCTTCCCAGACCCATGCCTACGGCGTCCAGAGGCCTGACAACAGCAGAGAATTTCAGGGAGCTTCCAGGGAGCATGAATGGGGCTTTCCAAATGGAAAAGCAAGGCTAGTACCATCCCGCCCCCATTTCCATGGGCACACGCAGCATACATCCCTGTGGTTTCTGACAAGTCAAAAGAGACACAGAGCACACACTGGTTCCTTCCCTGAATCAACTTCTCGAGGCAGAGTGTTCTGCATCTAGTGAACGGCCTCAACCAAGGCACGCCCTAGCTAGGCCTCTGGGCCCGTGCCTCTTCAGAAGCCTGCAGTGCTACAGGAAAAACTGTGCTTTAGTGGCAATAGGAACGCAAGCCGACTTTCTCCTGGAGGCAGGGTGACTTCAGGTAGGAGGTCCTGGTTGGAAGGCGAAGCCTAGTGTTTTTTTTTCAGTGCCAATCAGAGTAGGGAATGAGTGCGACTTCCACGGCATGTTGGAACCTGCTAGAACCGTGCCCGTGAACCTGTGGTAGTGCTGGGGAAATCAAGCTGTCCCAAGAAAGAGTGTACTGTTTTGCCCATCACTCGGCATACACAGTGTGAGTACGAAGGCCTATGGGCCTGGATGTTGTTTAGAAGAGCCAGGGGAGCCTGGGGGTACTCAGTGTTCTTGCAGGGAATAGGGTTTCCAGGCGAGGCACCTAGGTGTCCCGCAAAGCGTACTGGCGTTCAAATGCTGCAGAGCAGCGGCTACCGCCTCATGGAAACTGCTGCACGCCTCCGCTTCTGCAGAGCAATTCAGGGCCTTACCTCGAGGCAAGTCCTCACGTTGAGTGTCCCGTGAGCGACACCGCATGGTAGGATGCTGTCTTTCTCCTTGAGTAGAGAGACTTCAGGTACGAGGTCCTCTAAGAATTCTAAGCAGAGTGTTTTCTCATGGCAGCTCAAACGAGGGCAATGTCGAAGACTTCCAGGCCATGTTGGACTGCCTAGAAATGTGGTTCTGCTGTTGTTCGAGGGCTCTGGAAATGTAGCACGCCTGAAGTAACGTGCAGTGTGTTGCCCATCACTCGGCAGACACAGAGGGCCTCCGAGGGACCTATGGGCCTCGATGTTGCTCAGTAGGCCCACAGGGGTGTGGGGGTACTCAGTGATCTCGGAACGAAAACGATGCTCACCCGAGGGGCCTAGGAGTTCTCAAAGGGTACCTTCTTTAAAATAAAGCAGAACAGCGACTAAGAGCTCATGGGAAGAGCTGCCTGCCTCCTGTTCTGCATGGCTACTCGGGGCCTTACCTCGAGGCAAGGACTCACGTTGAGATTCCCTTTAGCTCTAGAGCATTACAAGAAGAGAGCCACCCCGGCCATGGAAGCACCCTGTGTAGCCAGAGAAAACCCATTTTCTTCCCAGACCCATGCCTACGGCGTCCAGAGGCCTGACAACAGCAGAGAATTTCAGGGAGCTTCCAGGGAGCATGAATGGGGCTTTCCAAATGGAAAAGCAAGGCTAGTACCATCCCGCCCCCATTTCCATGGGCACACGCAGCATACATCCCTGTGGTTTCTGACAAGTCAAAAGAGACACAGAGCACACACTGGTTCCTTCCCTGAATCAACTTCTCGAGGCAGAGTGTTCTGCATCTAGTGAACGGCCTCAACCAAGGCACGCCCTAGCTAGGCCTCTGGGCCCGTGCCTCTTCAGAAGCCTGCAGTGCTACAGGAAAAACTGTGCTTTAGTGGCAATAGGAACGCAAGCCGACTTTCTCCTGGAGGCAGGGTGACTTCAGGTAGGAGGTCCTGGTTGGAAGGCGAAGCCTAGTGTTTTTTTTTCAGTGCCAATCAGAGTAGGGAATGAGTGCGACTTCCACGGCATGTTGGAACCTGCTAGAACCGTGCCCGTGAACCTGTGGTAGTGCTGGGGAAATCAAGCTGTCCCAAGAAAGAGTGTACTGTTTTGCCCATCACTCGGCATACACAGTGTGAGTACGAAGGCCTACGGGCCTGGATGTTGTTTAGAAGAGCCAGGGGAGCCTGGGGGTACTCAGTGTTCTTGCAGGGAATAGGGTTTCCAGGCGAGGCACCTAGGTGTCCCGCAAAGCGTACTGGCGTTCAAATGCTGCAGAGCAGCGGCTACCGCCTCATGGAAACTGCTGCACGCCTCCGCTTCTGCAGAGCAATTCAGGGCCTTACCTCGAGGCAAGTCCTCACGTTGAGTGTCCCGTGAGCGACACCGCATGGTAGGATGCTGTCTTTCTCCTTGAGTAGAGAGACTTCAGGTACGAGGTCCTCTAAGAATTCTAAGCAGAGTGTTTTCTCATGGCAGCTCAAACGAGGGCAATGTCGAAGACTTCCAGGCCATGTTGGACTGCCTAGAAATGTGGTTCTGCTGTTGTTCGAGGGCTCTGGAAATGTAGCACGCCTGAAGTAACGTGCAGTGTGTTGCCCATCACTCGGCAGACACAGAGGGCCTCCGAGGGACCTATGGGCCTCGATGTTGCTCAGTAGGCCCACAGGGGTGTGGGGGTACTCAGTGATCTTGGAACGAAAACGATGCTCACCCGAGGGGCCTAGGAGTTCTCAAAGGGTACCTTCTTTAAAATAAAGCAGAACAGCGACTAAGAGCTCATGGGAAGACCTGCCTGCCTCCCGTTCTGCATGGCTACTCGGGGCCTTACCTCGAGGCAAGGACTCACGTTGAGATTCCCTTTAGCTCTAGAGCATGGCTAGATGAGCCCCACCCCGGCCATGGAAGCACCCTGTGTAGCCAGAGAAAACCCATTTTCTTCCCAGACCCATGCCTACGGCGTCCAGAGGCCTGACAACAGCAGAGAATTTCAGGGAGCTTCCAGGGAGCATGAATGGGGCTTTCCAAATGGAAAAGCAAGGCTAGTACCATCCCGCCCCCATTTCCATGGGCACACGCAGCATACATCCCTGTGGTTTCTGACAAGTCAAAAGAGACACAGAGCACACACTGGTTCCTTCCCTGAATCAACTTCTCGAGGCAGAGTGTTCTGCATCTAGTGAACGGCCTCAACCAAGGCACGCCCTAGCTAGGCCTCTGGGCCCGTGCCTCTTCAGAAGCCTGCAGTGCTACAGGAAAAACTGTGCTTTAGTGGCAATAGGAACGCAAGCCGACTTTCTCCTGGAGGCAGGGTGACTTCAGGTAGGAGGTCCTGGTTGGAAGGCGAAGCCTAGTGTTTTTTTTCAGTGCCAATCAGAGTAGGGAATGAGTGCGACTTCCACGGCATGTTGGAACCTGCTAGAACCGTGCCCGTGAACCTGTGGTAGTGCTGGGGAAATCAAGCTGTCCCAAGAAAGAGTGTACTGTTTTGCCCATCACTCGGCATACACAGTGTGAGTACGAAGGCCTACGGGCCTGGATGTTGTTTGGAAGAGCCAGGGGAGCCTGGGGGTACTCAGTGTTCTTGCAGGGAATAGGGTTTCCAGGCGAGGCACCTAGGTGTCCCGCAAAGCGTACTGGCGTTCAAATGCTGCAGAGCAGCGGCTACCGCCTCATGGAAACTGCTGCACGCCTCCGCTTCTGCAGAGCAATTCAGGGCCTTACCTCGAGGCAAGTCCTCACGTTGAGTGTCCCGTGAGCGACACCGCATGGTAGGATGCTGTCTTTCTCCTTGAGTAGAGAGACTTCAGGTACGAGGTCCTCTAAGAATTCTAAGCAGAGTGTTTTCTCATGGCAGCTCAAACGAGGGCAATGTCGAAGACTTCCAGGCCATGTTGGACTGCCTAGAAATGTGGTTCTGCTGTTGTTCGAGGGCTCTGGAAATGTAGCACGCCTGAAGTAACGTGCAGTGTGTTGCCCATCACTCGGCAGACACAGAGGGCCTCCGAGGGACCTATGGGCCTCGATGTTGCTCAGTAGGCCCACAGGGGTGTGGGGGTACTCAGTGATCTTGGAACGAAAACGATGCTCACCCGAGGGGCCTAGGAGTTCTCAAAGGGTACCTTCTTTAAAATAAAGCAGAACAGCGACTAAGAGCTCATGGGAAGACCTGCCTGCCTCCCGTTCTGCATGGCTACTCGGGGCCTTACCTCGAGGCAAGGACTCACGTTGAGATTCCCTTTAGCTCTAGAGCATGGCTAGATGAGCCCCACCCCGGCCATGGAAGCACCCTGTGTAGCCAGAGAAAACCCATTTTCTTCCCAGACCCATGCCTACAGCGTCCAGAGGCCTGACAACAGCAGAGAATTTCAGGGAGCTTCCAGGGAGCATGAATGGGGCTTTCCAAATGGAAAAGCAAGGCTAGTACCATCCCGCCCCCATTTCCATGGGCACACGCAGCATACATCCCTGTGGTTTCTGACAAGTCAAAAGAGACACAGAGCACACACTGGTTCCTTCCCTGAATCAACTTCTCGAGGCAGAGTGTTCTGCATCTAGTGCACGGCCTCAACCAAGGCACGCCCTAGCTAGGCCTCTGGGCCCGGGCCTCTTCAGAAGCCTGCAGTGCTACAGGAAGAACTGTGCTTTAGTGGCAATAGGCAAGCAATCCGCCTTTCTCCTGGAGGCAGGGTGACTTCAGGTAGGAGGTCCTGGTTGGAAGGCGAAGCCTAGTGTTTTTTTTCAGTGCCAATCAGAGTAGGGAATGAGTGCGACTTCCACGGCATGTTGGAACCTGCTAGAACCGTGCCCGTGAACCTGTGGTAGTGCTGGGGAAATCAAGCTGTCCCAAGAAAGAGTGTACTGTTTTGCCCATCACTCGGCATACACAGTGTGAGTACGAAGGCCTACGGGCCTGGATGTTGTTTAGAAGAGCCAGGGGAGCCTGGGGGTACTCAGTGTTCTTGCAGGGAATAGGGTTTCCAGGCGAGGCACCTAGGTGTCCCGCAAAGCGTACTGGCGTTCAAATGCTGCAGAGCAGCGACTACGGCCTCATGGGAACTGCTGCACGCCTCCGCTTCTGCAGAGCAATTCAGGGCCTTACCTCGAGGCAAGTCCTCACGTTGAGTGTCCCGTGAGCGACACCGCATGGTAGGATGCTGTCTTTCTCCTTGAGTAGAGAGACTTCAGGTACGAGGTCCTCTAAGAATTCTAAGCAGAGTGTTTTCTCATGGCAGCTCAAACGAGGGCAATGTCGAAGACTTCCAGGCCATGTTGGACTGCCTAGAAATGTGGTTCTGCTGTTGTTCGAGGGCTCTGGAAATGTAGCACGCCTGAAGTAACGTGCAGTGTGTTGCCCATCACTCGGCAGACACAGAGGGCCTCCGAGGGACCTATGGGCCTCGATGTTGCTCAGTAGGCCCACAGGGGTGTGGGGGTACTCAGTGATCTTGGAACGAAAACGATGCTCACCCGAGGGGCCTAGGAGTTCTCAAAGGGTACCTTCTTTAAAATAAAGCAGAACAGCGACTAAGAGCTCATGGGAAGACCTGCCTGCCTCCCGTTCTGCATGGCTACTCGGGGCCTTACCTCGAGGCAAGGACTCACGTTGAGATTCCCTTTAGCTCTAGAGCATGGCTAGATGAGCCCCACCCCGGCCATGGAAGCACCCTGTGTAGCCAGAGAAAACCCATTTTCTTCCCAGACCCATGCCTACGGCGTCCAGAGGCCTGACAACAGCAGAGAATTTCAGGGAGCTTCCAGGGAGCATGAATGGGGCTTTCCAAATGGAAAAGCAAGGCTAGTACCATCCCGCCCCCATTTCCATGGGCACACGCAGCATACATCCCTGTGGTTTCTGACAAGTCAAAAGAGACACAGAGCACACACTGGTTCCTTCCCTGAATCAACTTCTCGAGGCAGAGTGTTCTGCATCTAGTGAACGGCCTCAACCAAGGCACGCCCTAGCTAGGCCTCTGGGCCCGTGCCTCTTCAGAAGCCTGCAGTGCTACAGGAAAAACTGTGCTTTAGTGGCAATAGGAACGCAAGCCGACTTTCTCCTGGAGGCAGGGTGACTTCAGGTAGGAGGTCCTGGTTGGAAGGCGAAGCCTAGTGTTTTTTTTCAGTGCCAATCAGAGTAGGGAATGAGTGCGACTTCCACGGCATGTTGGAACCTGCTAGAACCGTGCCCGTGAACCTGTGGTAGTGCTGGGGAAATCAAGCTGTCCCAAGAAAGAGTGTACTGTTTTGCCCATCACTCGGCATACACAGTGTGAGTACGAAGGCCTACGGGCCTGGATGTTGTTTGGAAGAGCCAGGGGAGCCTGGGGGTACTCAGTGTTCTTGCAGGGAATAGGGTTTCCAGGCGAGGCACCTAGGTGTCCCGCAAAGCGTACTGGCGTTCAAATGCTGCAGAGCAGCGGCTACCGCCTCATGGAAACTGCTGCACGCCTCCGCTTCTGCAGAGCAATTCAGGGCCTTACCTCGAGGCAAGTCCTCACGTTGAGTGTCCCGTGAGCGACACCGCATGGTAGGATGCTGTCTTTCTCCTTGAGTAGAGAGACTTCAGGTACGAGGTCCTCTAAGAATTCTAAGCAGAGTGTTTTCTCATGGCAGCTCAAACGAGGGCAATGTCGAAGACTTCCAGGCCATGTTGGACTGCCTAGAAATGTGGTTCTGCTGTTGTTCGAGGGCTCTGGAAATGTAGCACGCCTGAAGTAACGTGCAGTGTGTTGCCCATCACTCGGCAGACACAGAGGGCCTCCGAGGGACCTATGGGCCTCGATGTTGCTCAGTAGGCCCACAGGGGTGTGGGGGTACTCAGTGATCTTGGAACGAAAACGATGCTCACCCGAGGGGCCTAGGAGTTCTCAAAGGGTACCTTCTTTAAAATAAAGCAGAACAGCGACTAAGAGCTCATGGGAAGACCTGCCTGCCTCCCGTTCTGCATGGCTACTCGGGGCCTTACCTCGAGGCAAGGACTCACGTTGAGATTCCCTTTAGCTCTAGAGCATGGCTAGATGAGCCCCACCCCGGCCATGGAAGCACCCTGTGTAGCCAGAGAAAACCCATTTTCTTCCCAGACCCATGCCTACAGCGTCCAGAGGCCTGACAACAGCAGAGAATTTCAGGGAGCTTCCAGGGAGCATGAATGGGGCTTTCCAAATGGAAAAGCAAGGCTAGTACCATCCCGCCCCCATTTCCATGGGCACACGCAGCATACATCCCTGTGGTTTCTGACAAGTCAAAAGAGACACAGAGCACACACTGGTTCCTTCCCTGAATCAACTTCTCGAGGCAGAGTGTTCTGCATCTAGTGCACGGCCTCAACCAAGGCACGCCCTAGCTAGGCCTCTGGGCCCGGGCCTCTTCAGAAGCCTGCAGTGCTACAGGAAGAACTGTGCTTTAGTGGCAATAGGCAAGCAATCCGCCTTTCTCCTGGAGGCAGGGTGACTTCAGGTAGGAGGTCCTGGTTGGAAGGCGAAGCCTAGTGTTTTTTTTCAGTGCCAATCAGAGTAGGGAATGAGTGCGACTTCCACGGCATGTTGGAACCTGCTAGAACCGTGCCCGTGAACCTGTGGTAGTGCTGGGGAAATCAAGCTGTCCCAAGAAAGAGTGTACTGTTTTGCCCATCACTCGGCATACACAGTGTGAGTACGAAGGCCTACGGGCCTGGATGTTGTTTAGAAGAGCCAGGGGAGCCTGGGGGTACTCAGTGTTCTTGCAGGGAATAGGGTTTCCAGGCGAGGCACCTAGGTGTCCCGCAAAGCGTACTGGCGTTCAAATGCTGCAGAGCAGCGACTACGGCCTCATGGGAACTGCTGCACGCCTCCGCTTCTGCAGAGCAATTCAGGGCCTTACCTCGAGGCAAGTCCTCACGTTGAGTGTCCCGTGAGCGACACCGCATGGTAGGATGCTGTCTTTCTCCTTGAGTAGAGAGACTTCAGGTACGAGGTCCTCTAAGAATTCTAAGCAGAGTGTTTTCTCATGGCAGCTCAAACGAGGGCAATGTCGAAGACTTCCAGGCCATGTTGGACTGCCTAGAAATGTGGTTCTGCTGTTGTTCGAGGGCTCTGGAAATGTAGCACGCCTGAAGTAACGTGCAGTGTGTTGCCCATCACTCGGCAGACACAGAGGGCCTCCGAGGGACCTATGGGCCTCGATGTTGCTCAGTAGGCCCACAGGGGTGTGGGGGTACTCAGTGATCTTGGAACGAAAACGATGCTCACCCGAGGGGCCTAGGAGTTCTCAAAGGGTACCTTCTTTAAAATAAAGCAGAACAGCGACTAAGAGCTCATGGGAAGACCTGCCTGCCTCCCGTTCTGCATGGCTACTCGGGGCCTTACCTCGAGGCAAGGACTCACGTTGAGATTCCCTTTAGCTCTAGAGCATGGCTAGATGAGCCCCACCCCGGCCATGGAAGCACCCTGTGTAGCCAGAGAAAACCCATTTTCTTCCCAGACCCATGCCTACGGCGTCCAGAGGCCTGACAACAGCAGAGAATTTCAGGGAGCTTCCAGGGAGCATGAATGGGGCTTTCCAAATGGAAAAGCAAGGCTAGTACCATCCCGCCCCCATTTCCATGGGCACACGCAGCATACATCCCTGTGGTTTCTGACAAGTCAAAAGAGACACAGAGCACACACTGGTTCCTTCCCTGAATCAACTTCTCGAGGCAGAGTGTTCTGCATCTAGTGAACGGCCTCAACCAAGGCACGCCCTAGCTAGGCCTCTGGGCCCGTGCCTCTTCAGAAGCCTGCAGTGCTACAGGAAAAACTGTGCTTTAGTGGCAATAGGAACGCAAGCCGACTTTCTCCTGGAGGCAGGGTGACTTCAGGTAGGAGGTCCTGGTTGGAAGGCGAAGCCTAGTGTTTTTTTTCAGTGCCAATCAGAGTAGGGAATGAGTGCGACTTCCACGGCATGTTGGAACCTGCTAGAACCGTGCCCGTGAACCTGTGGTAGTGCTGGGGAAATCAAGCTGTCCCAAGAAAGAGTGTACTGTTTTGCCCATCACTCGGCATACACAGTGTGAGTACGAAGGCCTACGGGCCTGGATGTTGTTTGGAAGAGCCAGGGGAGCCTGGGGGTACTCAGTGTTCTTGCAGGGAATAGGGTTTCCAGGCGAGGCACCTAGGTGTCCCGCAAAGCGTACTGGCGTTCAAATGCTGCAGAGCAGCGACTACGGCCTCATGGGAACTGCTGCACGCCTCCGCTTCTGCAGAGCAATTCAGGGCCTTACCTCGAGGCAAGTCCTCACGTTGAGTGTCCCGTGAGCGACACCGCATGGTAGGATGCTGTCTTTCTCCTTGAGTAGAGAGACTTCAGGTACGAGGTCCTCTAAGAATTCTAAGCAGAGTGTTTTCTCATGGCAGCTCAAACGAGGGCAATGTCGAAGACTTCCAGGCCATGTTGGACTGCCTAGAAATGTGGTTCTGCTGTTGTTCGAGGGCTCTGGAAATGTAGCACGCCTGAAGTAACGTGCAGTGTGTTGCCCATCACTCGGCAGACACAGAGGGCCTCCGAGGGACCTATGGGCCTCGATGTTGCTCAGTAGGCCCACAGGGGTGTGGGGGTACTCAGTGATCTTGGAACGAAAACGATGCTCACCCGAGGGGCCTAGGAGTTCTCAAAGGGTACCTTCTTTAAAATAAAGCAGAACAGCGACTAAGAGCTCATGGGAAGACCTGCCTGCCTCCCGTTCTGCATGGCTACTCGGGGCCTTACCTCGAGGCAAGGACTCACGTTGAGATTCCCTTTAGCTCTAGAGCATGGCTAGATGAGCCCCACCCCGGCCATGGAAGCACCCTGTGTAGCCAGAGAAAACCCATTTTCTTCCCAGACCCATGCCTACAGCGTCCAGAGGCCTGACAACAGCAGAGAATTTCAGGGAGCTTCCAGGGAGCATGAATGGGGCTTTCCAAATGGAAAAGCAAGGCTAGTACCATCCCGCCCCCATTTCCATGGGCACACGCAGCATACATCCCTGTGGTTTCTGACAAGTCAAAAGAGACACAGAGCACACACTGGTTCCTTCCCTGAATCAACTTCTCGAGGCAGAGTGTTCTGCATCTAGTGCACGGCCTCAACCAAGGCACGCCCTAGCTAGGCCTCTGGGCCCGGGCCTCTTCAGAAGCCTGCAGTGCTACAGGAAGAACTGTGCTTTAGTGGCAATAGGCAAGCAATCCGCCTTTCTCCTGGAGGCAGGGTGACTTCAGGTAGGAGGTCCTGGTTGGAAGGCGAAGCCTAGTGTTTTTTTTCAGTGCCAATCAGAGTAGGGAATGAGTGCGACTTCCACGGCATGTTGGAACCTGCTAGAACCGTGCCCGTGAACCTGTGGTAGTGCTGGGGAAATCAAGCTGTCCCAAGAAAGAGTGTACTGTTTTGCCCATCACTCGGCATACACAGTGTGAGTACGAAGGCCTACGGGCCTGGATGTTGTTTAGAAGAGCCAGGGGAGCCTGGGGGTACTCAGTGTTCTTGCAGGGAATAGGGTTTCCAGGCGAGGCACCTAGGTGTCCCGCAAAGCGTACTGGCGTTCAAATGCTGCAGAGCAGCGACTACGGCCTCATGGGAACTGCTGCACGCCTCCGCTTCTGCAGAGCAATTCAGGGCCTTACCTCGAGGCAAGTCCTCACGTTGAGTGTCCCGTGAGCGACACCGCATGGTAGGATGCTGACTTTCTCCTTGAGTAGAGAGACTTCAGGTACGAGGTCCTCTAAGAATTCTAAGCAGAGTGTTTTCTCATGGCAGCTCAAACGAGGGCAATGTCGAAGACTTCCAGGCCATGTTGGACTGCCTAGAAATGTGGTTCTGCTGTTGTTCGAGGGCTCTGGAAATGTAGCACGCCTGAAGTAACGTGCAGTGTGTTGCCCATCACTCGGCAGACACAGAGGGCCTCTGAGGGACCTATGGGCCTCGATGTTGCTCAGTAGGACCACACGGGTGTGGGGGTACTCAGTGATCTTGGAACGAAAATGATGCTCACCTGAGGGGCCTAGGAGTTCTCAAAGGGTACCTTCTTTAAAATAAAGCAGAACAGCGACTAAGAGCTCATGGGAAGAGCTGCCTGCCTCCCGTTCTGCATGGCTACTCGGGGCCTTACCTCGAGGCAAGGACTCACGTTGAGATTCCCTTTAGCTCTAGAGCATTACAAGAAGAGAGCCACCCCGGCCATGGAAGCACCCTGTGTAGCCAGAGAAAACCCATTTTCTTCCCAGACCCATGCCTACGGCGTCCAGAGGCCTGACAACAGCAGAGAATTTCAGGGAGCTTCCAGGGAGCATGAATGGGGCTTTCCAAATGGAAAAGCAAGGCTAGTACCATCCCGCCCCCATTTCCATGGGCACACGCAGCATACATCCCTGTGGTTTCTGACAAGTCAAAAGAGACACAGAGCACACACTGGTTCCTTCCCTGAATCAACTTCTCGAGGCAGAGTGTTCTGCATCTAGTGAACGGCCTCAACCAAGGCACGCCCTAGCTAGGCCTCTGGGCCCGTGCCTCTTCAGAAGCCTGCAGTGCTACAGGAAAAACTGTGCTTTAGTGGCAATAGGAACGCAAGCCGACTTTCTCCTGGAGGCAGGGTGACTTCAGGTAGGAGGTCCTGGTTGGAAGGCGAAGCCTAGTGTTTTTTTTTCAGTGCCAATCAGAGTAGGGAATGAGTGCGACTTCCACGGCATGTTGGAACCTGCTAGAACCGTGCCCGTGAACCTGTGGTAGTGCTGGGGAAATCAAGCTGTCCCAAGAAAGAGTGTACTGTTTTGCCCATCACTCGGCATACACAGTGTGAGTACGAAGGCCTATGGGCCTGGATGTTGTTTAGAAGAGCCAGGGGAGCCTGGGGGTACTCAGTGTTCTTGCAGGGAATAGGGTTTCCAGGCGAGGCACCTAGGTGTCCCGCAAAGCGTACTGGCGTTCAAATGCTGCAGAGCAGCGGCTACCGCCTCATGGAAACTGCTGCACGCCTCCGCTTCTGCAGAGCAATTCAGGGCCTTACCTCGAGGCAAGTCCTCACGTTGAGTGTCCCGTGAGCGACACCGCATGGTAGGATGCTGACTTTCTCCTTGAGTAGAGAGACTTCAGGTACGAGGTCCTCTAAGAATTCTAAGCAGAGTGTTTTCTCATGGCAGCTCAAACGAGGGCAATGTCGAAGACTTCCAGGCCATGTTGGACTGCCTAGAAATGTGGTTCTGCTGTTGTTCGAGGGCTCTGGAAATGTAGCACGCCTGAAGTAACGTGCAGTGTGTTGCCCATCACTCGGCAGACACAGACGGACTCCGAGGGACCTATGGGCCTCGATGTTGCTCAGTAGGCCCACAGGGGTGTGGGGGTACTCAGTGATCTTGGAACGAAAACGATGCTCACCCGAGGGGCCTAGGAGTTCTCAAAGGGTACCTTCTTTAAAATAAAGCAGAACAGCGACTAAGAGCTCATGGGAAGACCTGCCTGCCTCCCGTTCTGCATGGCTACTCGGGGCCTTACCTCGAGGCAAGGACTCACGTTGAGATTCCCTTTAGCTCTAGAGCATTACGAGAAGAGAGCCACCCCGGCCATGGAAGCACCCTGTGTAGCCAGAGAAAACCCA
The DNA here is from genome assembly GCF_028564815.1 of Eubalaena glacialis. NCBI lineage: Eukaryota > Metazoa > Chordata > Mammalia > Artiodactyla > Balaenidae > Eubalaena > Eubalaena glacialis. The sequence continues at coordinate 25,555 of NW_026871531.1, forward strand.
TTTTCTTCCCAGACCCATGCCTACGGCGTCCAGAGGCCTGACAACAGCAGAGAATTTCAGGGAGCTTCCAGGGAGCATGAATGGGGCTTTCCAAATGGAAAAGCAAGGCTAGTACCATCCCGCCCCCATTTCCATGGGCACACGCAGCATACATCCCTGTGGTTTCTGACAAGTCAAAAGAGACACAGAGCACACACTGGTTCCTTCCCTGAATCAACTTCTCGAGGCAGAGTGTTCTGCATCTAGTGAACGGCCTCAACCAAGGCACGCCCTAGCTAGGCCTCTGGGCCCGTGCCTCTTCAGAAGCCTGCAGTGCTACAGGAAAAACTGTGCTTTAGTGGCAATAGGAACGCAAGCCGACTTTCTCCTGGAGGCAGGGTGACTTCAGGTAGGAGGTCCTGGTTGGAAGGCGAAGCCTAGTGTTTTTTTTTCAGTGCCAATCAGAGTAGGGAATGAGTGCGACTTCCACGGCATGTTGGAACCTGCTAGAACCGTGCCCGTGAACCTGTGGTAGTGCTGGGGAAATCAAGCTGTCCCAAGAAAGAGTGTACTGTTTTGCCCATCACTCGGCATACACAGTGTGAGTACGAAGGCCTACGGGCCTGGATGTTGTTTAGAAGAGCCAGGGGAGCCTGGGGGTACTCAGTGTTCTTGCAGGGAATAGGGTTTCCAGGCGAGGCACCTAGGTGTCCCGCAAAGCGTACTGGCGTTCAAATGCTGCAGAGCAGCGGCTACCGCCTCATGGAAACTGCTGCACGCCTCCGCTTCTGCAGAGCAATTCAGGGCCTTACCTCGAGGCAAGTCCTCACGTTGAGTGTCCCGTGAGCGACACCGCATGGTAGGATGCTGTCTTTCTCCTTGAGTAGAGAGACTTCAGGTACGAGGTCCTCTAAGAATTCTAAGCAGAGTGTTTTCTCATGGCAGCTCAAACGAGGGCAATGTCGAAGACTTCCAGGCCATGTTGGACTGCCTAGAAATGTGGTTCTGCTGTTGTTCGAGGGCTCTGGAAATGTAGCACGCCTGAAGTAACGTGCAGTGTGTTGCCCATCACTCGGCAGACACAGAGGGCCTCCGAGGGACCTATGGGCCTCGATGTTGCTCAGTAGGCCCACAGGGGTGTGGGGGTACTCAGTGATCTTGGAACGAAAACGATGCTCACCCGAGGGGCCTAGGAGTTCTCAAAGGGTACCTTCTTTAAAATAAAGCAGAACAGCGACTAAGAGCTCATGGGAAGACCTGCCTGCCTCCCGTTCTGCATGGCTACTCGGGGCCTTACCTCGAGGCAAGGACTCACGTTGAGATTCCCTTTAGTTCTAGAGCATTACAAGAAGAGAGCCACCCCGGCCATGGAAGCACCCTGTGTAGCCAGAGAAAACCCATTTTCTTCCCAGACCCATGCCTACGGCGTCCAGAGGCCTGACAACAGCAGAGAATTTCAGGGAGCTTCCAGGGAGCATGAATGGGGCTTTCCAAATGGAAAAGCAAGGCTAGTACCATCCCGCCCCCATTTCCATGGGCACACGCAGCATACATCCCTGTGGTTTCTGACAAGTCAAAAGAGACACAGAGCACACACTGGTTCCTTCCCTGAATCAACTTCTCGAGGCAGAGTGTTCTGCATCTAGTGAACGGCCTCAACCAAGGCACGCCCTAGCTAGGCCTCTGGGCCCGTGCCTCTTCAGAAGCCTGCAGTGCTACAGGAAAAACTGTGCTTTAGTGGCAATAGGAACGCAAGCCGACTTTCTCCTGGAGGCAGGGTGACTTCAGGTAGGAGGTCCTGGTTGGAAGGCGAAGCCTAGTGTTTTTTTTTCAGTGCCAATCAGAGTAGGGAATGAGTGCGACTTCCACGGCATGTTGGAACCTGCTAGAACCGTGCCCGTGAACCTGTGGTAGTGCTGGGGAAATCAAGCTGTCCCAAGAAAGAGTGTACTGTTTTGCCCATCACTCGGCATACACAGTGTGAGTACGAAGGCCTATGGGCCTGGATGTTGTTTAGAAGAGCCAGGGGAGCCTGGGGGTACTCAGTGTTCTTGCAGGGAATAGGGTTTCCAGGCGAGGCACCTAGGTGTCCCGCAAAGCGTACTGGCGTTCAAATGCTGCAGAGCAGCGGCTACCGCCTCATGGAAACTGCTGCACGCCTCCGCTTCTGCAGAGCAATTCAGGGCCTTACCTCGAGGCAAGTCCTCACGTTGAGTGTCCCGTGAGCGACACCGCATGGTAGGATGCTGACTTTCTCCTTGAGTAGAGAGACTTCAGGTACGAGGTCCTCTAAGAATTCTAAGCAGAGTGTTTTCTCATGGCAGCTCAAACGAGGGCAATGTCGAAGACTTCCAGGCCATGTTGGACTGCCTAGAAATGTGGTTCTGCTGTTGTTCGAGGGCTCTGGAAATGTAGCACGCCTGAAGTAACGTGCAGTGTGTTGCCCATCACTCGGCAGACACAGAGGGACTCCGAGGGACCTATGGGCCTCGATGTTGCTCAGTAGGCCCACAGGGGTGTGGGGGTACTCAGTGATCTTGGAACGAAAACGATGCTCACCCGAGGGGCCTAGGAGTTCTCAAAGGGTACCTTCTTTAAAATAAAGCAGAACAGCGACTAAGAGCTCATGGGAAGACCTGCCTGCCTCCCGTTCTGCATGGCTACTCGGGGCCTTACCTCGAGGCAAGGACTCACGTTGAGATTCCCTTTAGCTCTAGAGCATTACGAGAAGAGAGCCACCCCGGCCATGGAAGCACCCTGTGTAGCCAGAGAAAACCCATTTTCTTCCCAGACCCATGCCTACGGCGTCCAGAGGCCTGACAACAGCAGAGAATTTCAGGGAGCTTCCAGGGAGCATGAATGGGGCTTTCCAAATGGAAAAGCAAGGCTAGTACCATCCCGCCCCCATTTCCATGGGCACACGCAGCATACATCCCTGTGGTTTCTGACAAGTCAAAAGAGACACAGAGCACACACTGGTTCCTTCCCTGAATCAACTTCTCGAGGCAGAGTGTTCTGCATCTAGTGAACGGCCTCAACCAAGGCACGCCCTAGCTAGGCCTCTGGGCCCGTGCCTCTTCAGAAGCCTGCAGTGCTACAGGAAAAACTGTGCTTTAGTGGCAATAGGAACGCAAGCCGACTTTCTCCTGGAGGCAGGGTGACTTCAGGTAGGAGGTCCTGGTTGGAAGGCGAAGCCTAGTGTTTTTTTTTCAGTGCCAATCAGAGTAGGGAATGAGTGCGACTTCCACGGCATGTTGGAACCTGCTAGAACCGTGCCCGTGAACCTGTGGTAGTGCTGGGGAAATCAAGCTGTCCCAAGAAAGAGTGTACTGTTTTGCCCATCACTCGGCATACACAGTGTGAGTACGAAGGCCTACGGGCCTGGATGTTGTTTAGAAGAGCCAGGGGAGCCTGGGGGTACTCAGTGTTCTTGCAGGGAATAGGGTTTCCAGGCGAGGCACCTAGGTGTCCCGCAAAGCGTACTGGCGTTCAAATGCTGCAGAGCAGCGGCTACCGCCTCATGGAAACTGCTGCACGCCTCCGCTTCTGCAGAGCAATTCAGGGCCTTACCTCGAGGCAAGTCCTCACGTTGAGTGTCCCGTGAGCGACACCGCATGGTAGGATGCTGTCTTTCTCCTTGAGTAGAGAGACTTCAGGTACGAGGTCCTCTAAGAATTCTAAGCAGAGTGTTTTCTCATGGCAGCTCAAACGAGGGCAATGTCGAAGACTTCCAGGCCATGTTGGACTGCCTAGAAATGTGGTTCTGCTGTTGTTCGAGGGCTCTGGAAATGTAGCACGCCTGAAGTAACGTGCAGTGTGTTGCCCATCACTCGGCAGACACAGAGGGCCTCCGAGGGACCTATGGGCCTCGATGTTGCTCAGTAGGCCCACAGGGGTGTGGGGGTACTCAGTGATCTTGGAACGAAAACGATGCTCACCCGAGGGGCCTAGGAGTTCTCAAAGGGTACCTTCTTTAAAATAAAGCAGAACAGCGACTAAGAGCTCATGGGAAGACCTGCCTGCCTCCCGTTCTGCATGGCTACTCGGGGCCTTACCTCGAGGCAAGGACTCACGTTGAGATTCCCTTTAGCTCTAGAGCATTACAAGAAGAGAGCCACCCCGGCCATGGAAGCACCCTGTGTAGCCAGAGAAAACCCATTTTCTTCCCAGACCCATGCCTACGGCGTCCAGAGGCCTGACAACAGCAGAGAATTTCAGGGAGCTTCCAGGGAGCATGAATGGGGCTTTCCAAATGGAAAAGCAAGGCTAGTACCATCCCGCCCCCATTTCCATGGGCACACGCAGCATACATCCCTGTGGTTTCTGACAAGTCAAAAGAGACACAGAGCACACACTGGTTCCTTCCCTGAATCAACTTCTCGAGGCAGAGTGTTCTGCATCTAGTGAACGGCCTCAACCAAGGCACGCCCTAGCTAGGCCTCTGGGCCCGTGCCTCTTCAGAAGCCTGCAGTGCTACAGGAAAAACTGTGCTTTAGTGGCAATAGGAACGCAAGCCGACTTTCTCCTGGAGGCAGGGTGACTTCAGGTAGGAGGTCCTGGTTGGAAGGCGAAGCCTAGTGTTTTTTTTTCAGTGCCAATCAGAGTAGGGAATGAGTGCGACTTCCACGGCATGTTGGAACCTGCTAGAACCGTGCCCGTGAACCTGTGGTAGTGCTGGGGAAATCAAGCTGTCCCAAGAAAGAGTGTACTGTTTTGCCCATCACTCGGCATACACAGTGTGAGTACGAAGGCCTATGGGCCTGGATGTTGTTTAGAAGAGCCAGGGGAGCCTGGGGGTACTCAGTGTTCTTGCAGGGAATAGGGTTTCCAGGCGAGGCACCTAGGTGTCCCGCAAAGCGTACTGGCGTTCAAATGCTGCAGAGCAGCGGCTACCGCCTCATGGAAACTGCTGCACGCCTCCGCTTCTGCAGAGCAATTCAGGGCCTTACCTCGAGGCAAGTCCTCACGTTGAGTGTCCCGTGAGCGACACCGCATGGTAGGATGCTGACTTTCTCCTTGAGTAGAGAGACTTCAGGTACGAGGTCCTCTAAGAATTCTAAGCAGAGTATTTTCTCATGGCAGCTCAAACGAGGGCAATGTCGAAGACTTCCAGGCCATGTTGGACTGCCTAGAAATGTGGTTCTGCTGTTGTTCGAGGGCTCTGGAAATGTAGCACGCCTGAAGTAACGTGCAGTGTGTTGCCCATCACTCGGCAGACACAGAGGGCCTCCGAGGGACCTATGGGCCTCGATGTTGCTCAGTAGGCCCACAGGGGTGTGGGGGTACTCAGTGATCTTGGAACGAAAACGATGCTCACCCGAGGGGCCTAGGAGTTCTCAAAGGGTACCTTCTTTAAAATAAAGCAGAACAGCGACTAAGAGCTCATGGGAAGACCTGCCTGCCTCCCGTTCTGCATGGCTACTCGGGGCCTTACCTCGAGGCAAGGACTCACGTTGAGATTCCCTTTAGCTCTAGAGCATTACGAGAAGAGAGCCACCCCGGCCATGGAAGCACCCTGTGTAGCCAGAGAAAACCCATTTTCTTCCCAGACCCATGCCTACGGCGTCCAGAGGCCTGACAACAGCAGAGAATTTCAGGGAGCTTCCAGGGAGCATGAATGGGGCTTTCCAAATGGAAAAGCAAGGCTAGTACCATCCCGCCCCCATTTCCATGGGCACACGCAGCATACATCCCTGTGGTTTCTGACAAGTCAAAAGAGACACAGAGCACACACTGGTTCCTTCCCTGAATCAACTTCTCGAGGCAGAGTGTTCTGCATCTAGTGAACGGCCTCAACCAAGGCACGCCCTAGCTAGGCCTCTGGGCCCGGGCCTCTTCAGAAGCCTGCAGTGCTACAGGAAGAACTGTGCTTTAGTTGCAATAGGCAAGCAATCCGCCTTTCTCCTGGAGGCAGGGTGACTTCAGGTAGGAGGTCCTGGTTGGAAGGCGAAGCCTAGTGTTTTTTTTCAGTGCCAATCAGAGTAGGGAATGAGTGCGACTTCCACGGCATGTTGGAACCTGCTAGAACCGTGCCCGTGAACCTGTGGTAGTGCTGGGGAAATCAAGCTGTCCCAAGAAAGAGTGTACTGTTTTGCCCATCACTCGGCATACACAGTGTGAGTACGAAGGCCTACGGGCCTGGATGTTGTTTAGAAGAGCCAGGGGAGCCTGGGGGTACTCAGTGTTCTTGCAGGGAATAGGGTTTCCAGGCGAGGCACCTAGGTGTCCCGCAAAGCGTACTGGCGTTCAAATGCTGCAGAGCAGCGGCTACCGCCTCATGGAAACTGCTGCACGCCTCCGCTTCTGCAGAGCAATTCAGGGCCTTACCTCGAGGCAAGTCCTCACGTTGAGTGTCCCGTGAGCGACACCGCATGGTAGGATGCTGTCTTTCTCCTTGAGTAGAGAGACTTCAGGTACGAGGTCCTCTAAGAATTCTAAGCAGAGTGTTTTCTCATGGCAGCTCAAACGAGGGCAATGTCGAAGACTTCCAGGCCATGTTGGACTGCCTAGAAATGTGGTTCTGCTGTTGTTCGAGGGCTCTGGAAATGTAGCACGCCTGAAGTAACGTGCAGTGTGTTGCCCATCACTCGGCAGACACAGAGGGCCTCCGAGGGACCTATGGGCCTCGATGTTGCTCAGTAGGCCCACAGGGGTGTGGGGGTACTCAGTGATCTTGGAACGAAAACGATGCTCACCCGAGGGGCCTAGGAGTTCTCAAAGGGTACCTTCTTTAAAATAAAGCAGAACAGCGACTAAGAGCTCATGGGAAGAGCTGCCTGCCTCCTGTTCTGCATGGCTACTCGGGGCCTTACCTCGAGGCAAGGACTCACGTTGAGATTCCCTTTAGCTCTAGAGCATGGCTAGATGAGCCCCACCCCGGCCATGGAAGCACCCTGTGTAGCCAGAGAAAACCCATTTTCTTCCCAGACCCATGCCTACAGCGTCCAGAGGCCTGACAACAGCAGAGAATTTCAGGGAGCTTCCAGGGAGCATGAATGGGGCTTTCCAAATGGAAAAGCAAGGCTAGTACCATCCCGCCCCCATTTCCATGGGCACACGCAGCATACATCCCTGTGGTTTCTGACAAGTCAAAAGAGACACAGAGCACACACTGGTTCCTTCCCTGAATCAACTTCTCGAGGCAGAGTGTTCTGCATCTAGTGCACGGCCTCAACCAAGGCACGCCCTAGCTAGGCCTCTGGGCCCGGGCCTCTTCAGAAGCCTGCAGTGCTACAGGAAGAACTGTGCTTTAGTGGCAATAGGCAAGCAATCCGCCTTTCTCCTGGAGGCAGGGTGACTTCAGGTAGGAGGTCCTGGTTGGAAGGCGAAGCCTAGTGTTTTTTTTCAGTGCCAATCAGAGTAGGGAATGAGTGCGACTTCCACGGCATGTTGGAACCTGCTAGAACCGTGCCCGTGAACCTGTGGTAGTGCTGGGGAAATCAAGCTGTCCCAAGAAAGAGTGTACTGTTTTGCCCATCACTCGGCATACACAGTGTGAGTACGAAGGCCTACGGGCCTGGATGTTGTTTAGAAGAGCCAGGGGAGCCTGGGGGTACTCAGTGTTCTTGCAGGGAATAGGGTTTCCAGGCGAGGCACCTAGGTGTCCCGCAAAGCGTACTGGCGTTCAAATGCTGCAGAGCAGCGACTACGACCTCATGGAAACTGCTGCACGCCTCCGCTTCTGCAGAGCAATTCAGGGCCTTACCTCGAGGCAAGTCCTCACGTTGAGTGTCCCGTGAGCGACACCGCATGGTAGGATGCTGACTTTCTCCTTGAGTAGAGAGACTTCAGGTACGAGGTCCTCTAAGAATTCTAAGCAGAGTGTTTTCTCATGGCAGCTCAAACGAGGGCAATGTCGAAGACTTCCAGGCCATGTTGGACTGCCTAGAAATGTGGTTCTGCTGTTGTTCGAGGGCTCTGGAAATGTAGCACGCCTGAAGTAACGTGCAGTGTGTTGCCCATCACTCGGCAGACACAGAGGGCCTCTGAGGGACCTATGGGCCTCGATGTTGCTCAGTAGGCCCACAGGGGTGTGGGGGTACTCAGTGATCTTGGAACGAAAATGATGCTCACCCGAGGGGCCTAGGAGTTCTCAAAGGGTACCTTCTTTAAAATAAAGCAGAACAGCGACTAAGAGCTCATGGGAAGACCTGCCTGCCTCCCGTTCTGCATGGCTACTCGGGGCCTTACCTCGAGGCAAGGACTCACGTTGAGATTCCCTTTAGCTCTAGAGCATGGCTAGATGAGCCCCACCCCGGCCATGGAAGCACCCTGTGTAGCCAGAGAAAACCCATTTTCTTCCCAGACCCATGCCTACAGCGTCCAGAGGCCTGACAACAGCAGAGAATTTCAGGGAGCTTCCAGGGAGCATGAATGGGGCTTTCCAAATGGAAAAGCAAGGCTAGTACCATCCCGCCCCCATTTCCATGGGCACACGCAGCATACATCCCTGTGGTTTCTGACAAGTCAAAAGAGACACAGAGCACACACTGGTTCCTTCCCTGAATCAACTTCTCGAGGCAGAGTGTTCTGCATCTAGTGCACGGCCTCAACCAAGGCACGCCCTAGCTAGGCCTCTGGGCCCGGGCCTCTTCAGAAGCCTGCAGTGCTACAGGAAGAACTGTGCTTTAGTGGCAATAGGCAAGCAATCCGCCTTTCTCCTGGAGGCAGGGTGACTTCAGGTAGGAGGTCCTGGTTGGAAGGCGAAGCCTAGTGTTTTTTTTCAGTGCCAATCAGAGTAGGGAATGAGTGCGACTTCCACGGCATGTTGGAACCTGCTAGAACCGTGCCCGTGAACCTGTGGTAGTGCTGGGGAAATCAAGCTGTCCCAAGAAAGAGTGTACTGTTTTGCCCATCACTCGGCATACACAGTGTGAGTACGAAGGCCTACGGGCCTGGATGTTGTTTAGAAGAGCCAGGGGAGCCTGGGGGTACTCAGTGTTCTTGCAGGGAATAGGGTTTCCAGGCGAGGCACCTAGGTGTCCCGCAAAGCGTACTGGCGTTCAAATGCTGCAGAGCAGCGACTACGGCCTCATGGGAACTGCTGCACGCCTCCGCTTCTGCAGAGCAATTCAGGGCCTTACCTCGAGGCAAGTCCTCACGTTGAGTGTCCCGTGAGCGACACCGCATGGTAGGATGCTGACTTTCTCCTTGAGTAGAGAGACTTCAGGTACGAGGTCCTCTAAGAATTCTAAGCAGAGTGTTTTCTCATGGCAGCTCAAACGAGGGCAATGTCGAAGACTTCCAGGCCATGTTGGACTGCCTAGAAATGTGGTTCTGCTGTTGTTCGAGGGCTCTGGAAATGTAGCACGCCTGAAGTAACGTGCAGTGTGTTGCCCATCACTCGGCAGACACAGAGGGCCTCTGAGGGACCTATGGGCCTCGATGTTGCTCAGTAGGACCACACGGGTGTGGGGGTACTCAGTGATCTTGGAACGAAAATGATGCTCACCTGAGGGGCCTAGGAGTTCTCAAAGGGTACCTTCTTTAAAATAAAGCAGAACAGCGACTAAGAGCTCATGGGAAGAGCTGCCTGCCTCCCGTTCTGCATGGCTACTCGGGGCCTTACCTCGAGGCAAGGACTCACGTTGAGATTCCCTTTAGCTCTAGAGCATTACAAGAAGAGAGCCACCCCGGCCATGGAAGCACCCTGTGTAGCCAGAGAAAACCCATTTTCTTCCCAGACCCATGCCTACGGCGTCCAGAGGCCTGACAACAGCAGAGAATTTCAGGGAGCTTCCAGGGAGCATGAATGGGGCTTTCCAAATGGAAAAGCAAGGCTAGTACCATCCCGCCCCCATTTCCATGGGCACACGCAGCATACATCCCTGTGGTTTCTGACAAGTCAAAAGAGACACAGAGCACACACTGGTTCCTTCCCTGAATCAACTTCTCGAGGCAGAGTGTTCTGCATCTAGTGAACGGCCTCAACCAAGGCACGCCCTAGCTAGGCCTCTGGGCCCGTGCCTCTTCAGAAGCCTGCAGTGCTACAGGAAAAACTGTGCTTTAGTGGCAATAGGAACGCAAGCCGACTTTCTCCTGGAGGCAGGGTGACTTCAGGTAGGAGGTCCTGGTTGGAAGGCGAAGCCTAGTGTTTTTTTTTCAGTGCCAATCAGAGTAGGGAATGAGTGCGACTTCCACGGCATGTTGGAACCTGCTAGAACCGTGCCCGTGAACCTGTGGTAGTGCTGGGGAAATCAAGCTGTCCCAAGAAAGAGTGTACTGTTTTGCCCATCACTCGGCATACACAGTGTGAGTACGAAGGCCTATGGGCCTGGATGTTGTTTAGAAGAGCCAGGGGAGCCTGGGGGTACTCAGTGTTCTTGCAGGGAATAGGGTTTCCAGGCGAGGCACCTAGGTGTCCCGCAAAGCGTACTGGCATTCAAATGCTGCAGAGCAGCGGCTACCGCCTCATGGAAACTGCTGCACGCCTCCGCTTCTGCAGAGCAATTCAGGGCCTTACCTCGAGGCAAGTCCTCACGTTGAGTGTCCCGTGAGCGACACCGCATGGTAGGATGCTGTCTTTCTCCTTGAGTAGAGAGACTTCAGGTACGAGGTCCTCTAAGAATTCTAAGCAGAGTGTTTTCTCATGGCAGCTCAAACGAGGGCAATGTCGAAGACTTCCAGGCCATGTTGGACTGCCTAGAAATGTGGTTCTGCTGTTGTTCGAGGGCTCTGGAAATGTAGCACGCCTGAAGTAACGTGCAGTGTGTTGCCCATCACTCGGCAGACACAGAGGGCCTCCGAGGGACCTATGGGCCTCGATGTTGCTCAGTAGGCCCACAGGGGTGTGGGGGTACTCAGTGATCTTGGAACGAAAACGATGCTCACCCGAGGGGCCTAGGAGTTCTCAAAGGGTACCTTCTTTAAAATAAAGCAGAACAGCGACTAAGAGCTCATGGGAAGACCTGCCTGCCTCCCGTTCTGCATGGCTACTCGGGGCCTTACCTCGAGGCAAGGACTCACGTTGAGATTCCCTTTAGCTCTAGAGCATTACGAGAAGAGAGCCACCCCGGCCATGGAAGCACCCTGTGTAGCCAGAGAAAACCCATTTTCTTCCCAGACCCATGCCTACGGCGTCCAGAGGCCTGACAACAGCAGAGAATTTCAGGGAGCTTCCAGGGAGCATGAATGGGGCTTTCCAAATGGAAAAGCAAGGCTAGTACCATCCCGCCCCCATTTCCATGGGCACACGCAGCATACATCCCTGTGGTTTCTGACAAGTCAAAAGAGACACAGAGCACACACTGGTTCCTTCCCTGAATCAACTTCTCGAGGCAGAGTGTTCTGCATCTAGTGAACGGCCTCAACCAAGGCACGCCCTAGCTAGGCCTCTGGGCCCGTGCCTCTTCAGAAGCCTGCAGTGCTACAGGAAAAACTGTGCTTTAGTGGCAATAGGAACGCAAGCCGACTTTCTCCTGGAGGCAGGGTGACTTCAGGTAGGAGGTCCTGGTTGGAAGGCGAAGCCTAGTGTTTTTTTTTCAGTGCCAATCAGAGTAGGGAATGAGTGCGACTTCCACGGCATGTTGGAACCTGCTAGAACCGTGCCCGTGAACCTGTGGTAGTGCTGGGGAAATCAAGCTGTCCCAAGAAAGAGTGTACTGTTTTGCCCATCACTCGGCATACACAGTGTGAGTACGAAGGCCTACGGGCCTGGATGTTGTTTAGAAGAGCCAGGGGAGCCTGGGGGTACTCAGTGTTCTTGCAGGGAATAGGGTTTCCAGGCGAGGCACCTAGGTGTCCCGCAAAGCGTACTGGCGTTCAAATGCTGCAGAGCAGCGACTACGGCCTCATGGAAACTGCTGCACGCCTCCGCTTCTGCAGAGCAATTCAGGGCCTTACCTCGAGGCAAGTCCTCACGTTGAGTGTCCCGTGAGCGACACCGCATGGTAGGATGCTGACTTTCTCCTTGAGTAGAGAGACTTCAGGTACGAGGTCCTCTAAGAATTCTAAGCAGAGTGTTTTCTCATGGCAGCTCAAACGAGGGCAATGTCGAAGACTTCCAGGCCATGTTGGACTGCCTAGAAATGTGGTTCTGCTGTTGTTCGAGGGCTCTGGAAATGTAGCACGCCTGAAGTAACGTGCAGTGTGTTGCCCATCACTCGGCAGACACAGAGGGCCTCTGAGGGACCTATGGGCCTCGATGTTGCTCAGTAGGACCACACGGGTGTGGGGGTACTCAGTGATCTTGGAACGAAAATGATGCTCACCCGAGGGGCCTAGGAGTTCTCAAAGGGTACCTTCTTTAAAATAAAGCAGAACAGCGACTAAGAGCTCATGGGAAGACCTGCCTGCCTCCCGTTCTGCATGGCTACTCGGGGCCTTACCTCGAGGCAAGGACTCACGTTGAGATTCCCTTTAGCTCTAGAGCATTACAAGAAGAGAGCCACCCCGGCCATGGAAGCACCCTGTGTAGCCAGAGAAAACCCATTTTCTTCCCAGACCCATGCCTACGGCGTCCAGAGGCCTGACAACAGCAGAGAATTTCAGGGAGCTTCCAGGGAGCATGAATGGGGCTTTCCAAATGGAAAAGCAAGGCTAGTACCATCCCGCCCCCATTTCCATGGGCACACGCAGCATACATCCCTGTGGTTTCTGACAAGTCAAAAGAGACACAGAGCACACACTGGTTCCTTCCCTGAATCAACTTCTCGAGGCAGAGTGTTCTGCATCTAGTGAACGGCCTCAACCAAGGCACGCCCTAGCTAGGCCTCTGGGCCCGTGCCTCTTCAGAAGCCTGCAGTGCTACAGGAAAAACTGTGCTTTAGTGGCAATAGGAACGCAAGCCGACTTTCTCCTGGAGGCAGGGTGACTTCAGGTAGGAGGTCCTGGTTGGAAGGCGAAGCCTAGTGTTTTTTTTTCAGTGCCAATCAGAGTAGGGAATGAGTGCGACTTCCACGGCATGTTGGAACCTGCTAGAACCGTGCCCGTGAACCTGTGGTAGTGCTGGGGAAATCAAGCTGTCCCAAGAAAGAGTGTACTGTTTTGCCCATCACTCGGCATACACAGTGTGAGTACGAAGGCCTACGGGCCTGGATGTTGTTTAGAAGAGCCAGGGGAGCCTGGGGGTACTCAGTGTTCTTGCAGGGAATAGGGTTTCCAGGCGAGGCACCTAGGTGTCCCGCAAAGCGTACTGGCGTTCAAATGCTGCAGAGCAGCGGCTACCGCCTCATGGAAACTGCTGCACGCCTCCGCTTCTGCAGAGCAATTCAGGGCCTTACCTCGAGGCAAGTCCTCACGTTGAGTGTCCCGTGAGCGACACCGCATGGTAGGATGCTGTCTTTCTCCTTGAGTAGAGAGACTTCAGGTACGAGGTCCTCTAAGAATTCTAAGCAGAGTGTTTTCTCATGGCAGCTCAAACGAGGGCAATGTCGAAGACTTCCAGGCCATGTTGGACTGCCTAGAAATGTGGTTCTGCTGTTGTTCGAGGGCTCTGGAAATGTAGCACGCCTGAAGTAACGTGCAGTGTGTTGCCCATCACTCGGCAGACACAGAGGGCCTCCGAGGGACCTATGGGCCTCGATGTTGCTCAGTAGGCCCACAGGGGTGTGGGGGTACTCAGTGATCTCGGAACGAAAACGATGCTCACCCGAGGGGCCTAGGAGTTCTCAAAGGGTACCTTCTTTAAAATAAAGCAGAACAGCGACTAAGAGCTCATGGGAAGAGCTGCCTGCCTCCTGTTCTGCATGGCTACTCGGGGCCTTACCTCGAGGCAAGGACTCACGTTGAGATTCCCTTTAGCTCTAGAGCATGGCTAGATGAGCCCCACCCCGGCCATGGAAGCACCCTGTGTAGCCAGAGAAAACCCATTTTCTTCCCAGACCCATGCCTACAGCGTCCAGAGGCCTGACAACAGCAGAGAATTTCAGGGAGCTTCCAGGGAGCATGAATGGGGCTTTCCAAATGGAAAAGCAAGGCTAGTACCATCCCGCCCCCATTTCCATGGGCACACGCAGCATACATCCCTGTGGTTTCTGACAAGTCAAAAGAGACACAGAGCACACACTTCGTCCTTCCCTGAATCAACTCCTCGAGGCAGGGTGTTCTGCATGTAGTGAACGGCCTCAACCAAGGCACGCCCTAGCTAGGCCTCTGCGCCCGTGCCTCTTCAGAAGCCTGCAGTGCTACAGGGAAAACTGTGCTTTAGTGGCAATAGGAACGCAAGCCGACTTTCTCCTGGAGGCAGGGTGACTTCAGGTAGGAGGTCCTGGTTGGAAGGCGAAGCCTAGTGTTTTTTTTTCAGTGCCAATCAGAGTAGGGAATGAGTGCGACTTCCACGGCATGTTGGAACCTGCTAGAACCGTGCCCGTGAACCTGTGGTAGTGCTGGGGAAATCAAGCTGTCCCAAGAAAGAGTGTACTGTTTTGCCCATCACTCGGCATACACAGTGTGAGTACGAAGGCCTACGGGCCTGGATGTTGTTTAGAAGAGCCAGGGGAGCCTGGGGGTACTCAGTGTTCTTGCAGGGAATAGGGTTTCCAGGCGAGGCACCTAGGTGTCCCGCAAAGCGTACTGGCGTTCAAATGCTGCAGAGCAGCGGCTACCGCCTCATGGAAACTGCTGCACGCCTCCGCTTCTGCAGAGCAATTCAGGGCCTTACCTCGAGGCAAGTCCTCACGTTGAGTGTCCCGTGAGCGACACCGCATGGTAGGATGCTGTCTTTCTCCTTGAGTAGAGAGACTTCAGGTACGAGGTCCTCTAAGAATTCTAAGCAGAGTGTTTTCTCATGGCAGCTCAAACGAGGGCAATGTCGAAGACTTCCAGGCCATGTTGGACTGCCTAGAAATGTGGTTCTGCTGTTGTTCGAGGGCTCTGGAAATGTAGCACGCCTGAAGTAACGTGCAGTGTGTTGCCCATCACTCGGCAGACACAGAGGGCCTCCGAGGGACCTATGGGCCTCGATGTTGCTCAGTAGGCCCACAGGGGTGTGGGGGTACTCAGTGATCTTGGAACGAAAACGATGCTCACCCGAGGGGCCTAGGAGTTCTCAAAGGGTACCTTCTTTAAAATAAAGCAGAACAGCGACTAAGAGCTCATGGGAAGACCTGCCTGCCTCCCGTTCTGCATGGCTACTCGGGGCCTTACCTCGAGGCAAGGACTCACGTTGAGATTCCCTTTAGCTCTAGAGCATTACAAGAAGAGAGCCACCCCGGCCATGGAAGCACCCTGTGTAGCCAGAGAAAACCCATTTTCTTCCCAGACCCATGCCTACGGCGTCCAGAGGCCTGACAACAGCAGAGAATTTCAGGGAGCTTCCAGGGAGCATGAATGGGGCTTTCCAAATGGAAAAGCAAGGCTAGTACCATCCCGCCCCCATTTCCATGGGCACACGCAGCATACATCCCTGTGGTTTCTGACAAGTCAAAAGAGACACAGAGCACACACTGGTTCCTTCCCTGAATCAACTTCTCGAGGCAGAGTGTTCTGCATCTAGTGAACGGCCTCAACCAAGGCACGCCCTAGCTAGGCCTCTGGGCCCGTGCCTCTTCAGAAGCCTGCAGTGCTACAGGAAAAACTGTGCTTTAGTGGCAATAGGAACGCAAGCCGACTTTCTCCTGGAGGCAGGGTGACTTCAGGTAGGAGGTCCTGGTTGGAAGGCGAAGCCTAGTGTTTTTTTTTCAGTGCCAATCAGAGTAGGGAATGAGTGCGACTTCCACGGCATGTTGGAACCTGCTAGAACCGTGCCCGTGAACCTGTGGTAGTGCTGGGGAAATCAAGCTGTCCCAAGAAAGAGTGTACTGTTTTGCCCATCACTCGGCATACACAGTGTGAGTACGAAGGCCTACGGGCCTGGATGTTGTTTAGAAGAGCCAGGGGAGCCTGGGGGTACTCAGTGTTCTTGCAGGGAATAGGGTTTCCAGGCGAGGCACCTAGGTGTCCCGCAAAGCGTACTGGCGTTCAAATGCTGCAGAGCAGCGGCTACCGCCTCATGGAAACTGCTGCACGCCTCCGCTTCTGCAGAGCAATTCAGGGCCTTACCTCGAGGCAAGTCCTCACGTTGAGTGTCCCGTGAGCGACACCGCATGGTAGGATGCTGTCTTTCTCCTTGAGTAGAGAGACTTCAGGTACGAGGTCCTCTAAGAATTCTAAGCAGAGTGTTTTCTCATGGCAGCTCAAACGAGGGCAATGTCGAAGACTTCCAGGCCATGTTGGACTGCCTAGAAATGTGGTTCTGCTGTTGTTCGAGGGCTCTGGAAATGTAGCACGCCTGAAGTAACGTGCAGTGTGTTGCCCATCACTCGGCAGACACAGAGGGCCTCCGAGGGACCTATGGGCCTCGATGTTGCTCAGTAGGCCCACAGGGGTGTGGGGGTACTCAGTGATCTTGGAACGAAAACGATGCTCACCCGAGGGGCCTAGGAGTTCTCAAAGGGTACCTTCTTTAAAATAAAGCAGAACAGCGACTAAGAGCTCATGGGAAGACCTGCCTGCCTCCCGTTCTGCATGGCTACTCGGGGCCTTACCTCGAGGCAAGGACTCACGTTGAGATTCCCTTTAGTTCTAGAGCATTACAAGAAGAGAGCCACCCCGGCCATGGAAGCACCCTGTGTAGCCAGAGAAAACCCATTTTCTTCCCAGACCCATGCCTACGGCGTCCAGAGGCCTGACAACAGCAGAGAATTTCAGGGAGCTTCCAGGGAGCATGAATGGGGCTTTCCAAATGGAAAAGCAAGGCTAGTACCATCCCGCCCCCATTTCCATGGGCACACGCAGCATACATCCCTGTGGTTTCTGACAAGTCAAAAGAGACACAGAGCACACACTGGTTCCTTCCCTGAATCAACTTCTCGAGGCAGAGTGTTCTGCATCTAGTGAACGGCCTCAACCAAGGCACGCCCTAGCTAGGCCTCTGGGCCCGTGCCTCTTCAGAAGCCTGCAGTGCTACAGGAAAAACTGTGCTTTAGTGGCAATAGGAACGCAAGCCGACTTTCTCCTGGAGGCAGGGTGACTTCAGGTAGGAGGTCCTGGTTGGAAGGCGAAGCCTAGTGTTTTTTTTTCAGTGCCAATCAGAGTAGGGAATGAGTGCGACTTCCACGGCATGTTGGAACCTGCTAGAACCGTGCCCGTGAACCTGTGGTAGTGCTGGGGAAATCAAGCTGTCCCAAGAAAGAGTGTACTGTTTTGCCCATCACTCGGCATACACAGTGTGAGTACGAAGGCCTATGGGCCTGGATGTTGTTTAGAAGAGCCAGGGGAGCCTGGGGGTACTCAGTGTTCTTGCAGGGAATAGGGTTTCCAGGCGAGGCACCTAGGTGTCCCGCAAAGCGTACTGGCGTTCAAATGCTGCAGAGCAGCGGCTACCGCCTCATGGAAACTGCTGCACGCCTCCGCTTCTGCAGAGCAATTCAGGGCCTTACCTCGAGGCAAGTCCTCACGTTGAGTGTCCCGTGAGCGACACCGCATGGTAGGATGCTGACTTTCTCCTTGAGTAGAGAGACTTCAGGTACGAGGTCCTCTAAGAATTCTAAGCAGAGTGTTTTCTCATGGCAGCTCAAACGAGGGCAATGTCGAAGACTTCCAGGCCATGTTGGACTGCCTAGAAATGTGGTTCTGCTGTTGTTCGAGGGCTCTGGAAATGTAGCACGCCTGAAGTAACGTGCAGTGTGTTGCCCATCACTCGGCAGACACAGAGGGACTCCGAGGGACCTATGGGCCTCGATGTTGCTCAGTAGGCCCACAGGGGTGTGGGGGTACTCAGTGATCTTGGAACGAAAACGATGCTCACCCGAGGGGCCTAGGAGTTCTCAAAGGGTACCTTCTTTAAAATAAAGCAGAACAGCGACTAAGAGCTCATGGGAAGACCTGCCTGCCTCCCGTTCTGCATGGCTACTCGGGGCCTTACCTCGAGGCAAGGACTCACGTTGAGATTCCCTTTAGCTCTAGAGCATTACGAGAAGAGAGCCACCCCGGCCATGGAAGCACCCTGTGTAGCCAGAGAAAACCCATTTTCTTCCCAGACCCATGCCTACGGCGTCCAGAGGCCTGACAACAGCAGAGAATTTCAGGGAGCTTCCAGGGAGCATGAATGGGGCTTTCCAAATGGAAAAGCAAGGCTAGTACCATCCCGCCCCCATTTCCATGGGCACACGCAGCATACATCCCTGTGGTTTCTGACAAGTCAAAAGAGACACAGAGCACACACTGGTTCCTTCCCTGAATCAACTTCTCGAGGCAGAGTGTTCTGCATCTAGTGAACGGCCTCAACCAAGGCACGCCCTAGCTAGGCCTCTGGGCCCGTGCCTCTTCAGAAGCCTGCAGTGCTACAGGAAAAACTGTGCTTTAGTGGCAATAGGAACGCAAGCCGACTTTCTCCTGGAGGCAGGGTGACTTCAGGTAGGAGGTCCTGGTTGGAAGGCGAAGCCTAGTGTTTTTTTTTCAGTGCCAATCAGAGTAGGGAATGAGTGCGACTTCCACGGCATGTTGGAACCTGCTAGAACCGTGCCCGTGAACCTGTGGTAGTGCTGGGGAAATCAAGCTGTCCCAAGAAAGAGTGTACTGTTTTGCCCATCACTCGGCATACACAGTGTGAGTACGAAGGCCTACGGGCCTGGATGTTGTTTAGAAGAGCCAGGGGAGCCTGGGGGTACTCAGTGTTCTTGCAGGGAATAGGGTTTCCAGGCGAGGCACCTAGGTGTCCCGCAAAGCGTACTGGCGTTCAAATGCTGCAGAGCAGCGGCTACCGCCTCATGGAAACTGCTGCACGCCTCCGCTTCTGCAGAGCAATTCAGGGCCTTACCTCGAGGCAAGTCCTCACGTTGAGTGTCCCGTGAGCGACACCGCATGGTAGGATGCTGTCTTTCTCCTTGAGTAGAGAGACTTCAGGTACGAGGTCCTCTAAGAATTCTAAGCAGAGTGTTTTCTCATGGCAGCTCAAACGAGGGCAATGTCGAAGACTTCCAGGCCATGTTGGACTGCCTAGAAATGTGGTTCTGCTGTTGTTCGAGGGCTCTGGAAATGTAGCACGCCTGAAGTAACGTGCAGTGTGTTGCCCATCACTCGGCAGACACAGAGGGCCTCCGAGGGACCTATGGGCCTCGATGTTGCTCAGTAGGCCCACAGGGGTGTGGGGGTACTCAGTGATCTTGGAACGAAAACGATGCTCACCCGAGGGGCCTAGGAGTTCTCAAAGGGTACCTTCTTTAAAATAAAGCAGAACAGCGACTAAGAGCTCATGGGAAGACCTGCCTGCCTCCCGTTCTGCATGGCTACTCGGGGCCTTACCTCGAGGCAAGGACTCACGTTGAGATTCCCTTTAGCTCTAGAGCATTACAAGAAGAGAGCCACCCCGGCCATGGAAGCACCCTGTGTAGCCAGAGAAAACCCATTTTCTTCCCAGACCCATGCCTACGGCGTCCAGAGGCCTGACAACAGCAGAGAATTTCAGGGAGCTTCCAGGGAGCATGAATGGGGCTTTCCAAATGGAAAAGCAAGGCTAGTACCATCCCGCCCCCATTTCCATGGGCACACGCAGCATACATCCCTGTGGTTTCTGACAAGTCAAAAGAGACACAGAGCACACACTGGTTCCTTCCCTGAATCAACTTCTCGAGGCAGAGTGTTCTGCATCTAGTGAACGGCCTCAACCAAGGCACGCCCTAGCTAGGCCTCTGGGCCCGTGCCTCTTCAGAAGCCTGCAGTGCTACAGGAAAAACTGTGCTTTAGTGGCAATAGGAACGCAAGCCGACTTTCTCCTGGAGGCAGGGTGACTTCAGGTAGGAGGTCCTGGTTGGAAGGCGAAGCCTAGTGTTTTTTTTTCAGTGCCAATCAGAGTAGGGAATGAGTGCGACTTCCACGGCATGTTGGAACCTGCTAGAACCGTGCCCGTGAACCTGTGGTAGTGCTGGGGAAATCAAGCTGTCCCAAGAAAGAGTGTACTGTTTTGCCCATCACTCGGCATACACAGTGTGAGTACGAAGGCCTATGGGCCTGGATGTTGTTTAGAAGAGCCAGGGGAGCCTGGGGGTACTCAGTGTTCTTGCAGGGAATAGGGTTTCCAGGCGAGGCACCTAGGTGTCCCGCAAAGCGTACTGGCGTTCAAATGCTGCAGAGCAGCGGCTACCGCCTCATGGAAACTGCTGCACGCCTCCGCTTCTGCAGAGCAATTCAGGGCCTTACCTCGAGGCAAGTCCTCACGTTGAGTGTCCCGTGAGCGACACCGCATGGTAGGATGCTGACTTTCTCCTTGAGTAGAGAGACTTCAGGTACGAGGTCCTCTAAGAATTCTAAGCAGAGTGTTTTCTCATGGCAGCTCAAACGAGGGCAATGTCGAAGACTTCCAGGCCATGTTGGACTGCCTAGAAATGTGGTTCTGCTGTTGTTCGAGGGCTCTGGAAATGTAGCACGCCTGAAGTAACGTGCAGTGTGTTGCCCATCACTCGGCAGACACAGAGGGCCTCCGAGGGACCTATGGGCCTCGATGTTGCTCAGTAGGCCCACAGGGGTGTGGGGGTACTCAGTGATCTTGGAACGAAAACGATGCTCACCCGAGGGGCCTAGGAGTTCTCAAAGGGTACCTTCTTTAAAATAAAGCAGAACAGCGACTAAGAGCTCATGGGAAGACCTGCCTGCCTCCCGTTCTGCATGGCTACTCGGGGCCTTACCTCGAGGCAAGGACTCACGTTGAGATTCCCTTTAGCTCTAGAGCATTACGAGAAGAGAGCCACCCCGGCCATGGAAGCACCCTGTGTAGCCAGAGAAAACCCATTTTCTTCCCAGACCCATGCCTACGGCGTCCAGAGGCCTGACAACAGCAGAGAATTTCAGGGAGCTTCCAGGGAGCATGAATGGGGCTTTCCAAATGGAAAAGCAAGGCTAGTACCATCCCGCCCCCATTTCCATGGGCACACGCAGCATACATCCCTGTGGTTTCTGACAAGTCAAAAGAGACACAGAGCACACACTGGTTCCTTCCCTGAATCAACTTCTCGAGGCAGAGTGTTCTGCATCTAGTGAACGGCCTCAACCAAGGCACGCCCTAGCTAGGCCTCTGGGCCCGGGCCTCTTCAGAAGCCTGCAGTGCTACAGGAAGAACTGTGCTTTAGTTGCAATAGGCAAGCAATCCGCCTTTCTCCTGGAGGCAGGGTGACTTCAGGTAGGAGGTCCTGGTTGGAAGGCGAAGCCTAGTGTTTTTTTTCAGTGCCAATCAGAGTAGGGAATGAGTGCGACTTCCACGGCATGTTGGAACCTGCTAGAACCGTGCCCGTGAACCTGTGGTAGTGCTGGGGAAATCAAGCTGTCCCAAGAAAGAGTGTACTGTTTTGCCCATCACTCGGCATACACAGTGTGAGTACGAAGGCCTACGGGCCTGGATGTTGTTTAGAAGAGCCAGGGGAGCCTGGGGGTACTCAGTGTTCTTGCAGGGAATAGGGTTTCCAGGCGAGGCACCTAGGTGTCCCGCAAAGCGTACTGGCGTTCAAATGCTGCAGAGCAGCGGCTACCGCCTCATGGAAACTGCTGCACGCCTCCGCTTCTGCAGAGCAATTCAGGGCCTTACCTCGAGGCAAGTCCTCACGTTGAGTGTCCCGTGAGCGACACCGCATGGTAGGATGCTGTCTTTCTCCTTGAGTAGAGAGACTTCAGGTACGAGGTCCTCTAAGAATTCTAAGCAGAGTGTTTTCTCATGGCAGCTCAAACGAGGGCAATGTCGAAGACTTCCAGGCCATGTTGGACTGCCTAGAAATGTGGTTCTGCTGTTGTTCGAGGGCTCTGGAAATGTAGCACGCCTGAAGTAACGTGCAGTGTGTTGCCCATCACTCGGCAGACACAGAGGGCCTCCGAGGGACCTATGGGCCTCGATGTTGCTCAGTAGGCCCACAGGGGTGTGGGGGTACTCAGTGATCTTGGAACGAAAACGATGCTCACCCGAGGGGCCTAGGAGTTCTCAAAGGGTACCTTCTTTAAAATAAAGCAGAACAGCGACTAAGAGCTCATGGGAAGAGCTGCCTGCCTCCTGTTCTGCATGGCTACTCGGGGCCTTACCTCGAGGCAAGGACTCACGTTGAGATTCCCTTTAGCTCTAGAGCATGGCTAGATGAGCCCCACCCCGGCCATGGAAGCACCCTGTGTAGCCAGAGAAAACCCATTTTCTTCCCAGACCCATGCCTACAGCGTCCAGAGGCCTGACAACAGCAGAGAATTTCAGGGAGCTTCCAGGGAGCATGAATGGGGCTTTCCAAATGGAAAAGCAAGGCTAGTA
Organism: Eubalaena glacialis; assembly: GCF_028564815.1. Classification (NCBI taxonomy): domain Eukaryota; kingdom Metazoa; phylum Chordata; class Mammalia; order Artiodactyla; family Balaenidae; genus Eubalaena; species Eubalaena glacialis. The sequence continues at coordinate 47,729 of NW_026871531.1, forward strand.
CCATCCCGCCCCCATTTCCATGGGCACACGCAGCATACATCCCTGTGGTTTCTGACAAGTCAAAAGAGACACAGAGCACACACTGGTTCCTTCCCTGAATCAACTTCTCGAGGCAGAGTGTTCTGCATCTAGTGCACGGCCTCAACCAAGGCACGCCCTAGCTAGGCCTCTGGGCCCGGGCCTCTTCAGAAGCCTGCAGTGCTACAGGAAGAACTGTGCTTTAGTGGCAATAGGCAAGCAATCCGCCTTTCTCCTGGAGGCAGGGTGACTTCAGGTAGGAGGTCCTGGTTGGAAGGCGAAGCCTAGTGTTTTTTTTCAGTGCCAATCAGAGTAGGGAATGAGTGCGACTTCCACGGCATGTTGGAACCTGCTAGAACCGTGCCCGTGAACCTGTGGTAGTGCTGGGGAAATCAAGCTGTCCCAAGAAAGAGTGTACTGTTTTGCCCATCACTCGGCATACACAGTGTGAGTACGAAGGCCTACGGGCCTGGATGTTGTTTAGAAGAGCCAGGGGAGCCTGGGGGTACTCAGTGTTCTTGCAGGGAATAGGGTTTCCAGGCGAGGCACCTAGGTGTCCCGCAAAGCGTACTGGCGTTCAAATGCTGCAGAGCAGCGACTACGACCTCATGGAAACTGCTGCACGCCTCCGCTTCTGCAGAGCAATTCAGGGCCTTACCTCGAGGCAAGTCCTCACGTTGAGTGTCCCGTGAGCGACACCGCATGGTAGGATGCTGACTTTCTCCTTGAGTAGAGAGACTTCAGGTACGAGGTCCTCTAAGAATTCTAAGCAGAGTGTTTTCTCATGGCAGCTCAAACGAGGGCAATGTCGAAGACTTCCAGGCCATGTTGGACTGCCTAGAAATGTGGTTCTGCTGTTGTTCGAGGGCTCTGGAAATGTAGCACGCCTGAAGTAACGTGCAGTGTGTTGCCCATCACTCGGCAGACACAGAGGGCCTCTGAGGGACCTATGGGCCTCGATGTTGCTCAGTAGGCCCACAGGGGTGTGGGGGTACTCAGTGATCTTGGAACGAAAATGATGCTCACCCGAGGGGCCTAGGAGTTCTCAAAGGGTACCTTCTTTAAAATAAAGCAGAACAGCGACTAAGAGCTCATGGGAAGACCTGCCTGCCTCCCGTTCTGCATGGCTACTCGGGGCCTTACCTCGAGGCAAGGACTCACGTTGAGATTCCCTTTAGCTCTAGAGCATGGCTAGATGAGCCCCACCCCGGCCATGGAAGCACCCTGTGTAGCCAGAGAAAACCCATTTTCTTCCCAGACCCATGCCTACAGCGTCCAGAGGCCTGACAACAGCAGAGAATTTCAGGGAGCTTCCAGGGAGCATGAATGGGGCTTTCCAAATGGAAAAGCAAGGCTAGTACCATCCCGCCCCCATTTCCATGGGCACACGCAGCATACATCCCTGTGGTTTCTGACAAGTCAAAAGAGACACAGAGCACACACTGGTTCCTTCCCTGAATCAACTTCTCGAGGCAGAGTGTTCTGCATCTAGTGCACGGCCTCAACCAAGGCACGCCCTAGCTAGGCCTCTGGGCCCGGGCCTCTTCAGAAGCCTGCAGTGCTACAGGAAGAACTGTGCTTTAGTGGCAATAGGCAAGCAATCCGCCTTTCTCCTGGAGGCAGGGTGACTTCAGGTAGGAGGTCCTGGTTGGAAGGCGAAGCCTAGTGTTTTTTTTCAGTGCCAATCAGAGTAGGGAATGAGTGCGACTTCCACGGCATGTTGGAACCTGCTAGAACCGTGCCCGTGAACCTGTGGTAGTGCTGGGGAAATCAAGCTGTCCCAAGAAAGAGTGTACTGTTTTGCCCATCACTCGGCATACACAGTGTGAGTACGAAGGCCTACGGGCCTGGATGTTGTTTAGAAGAGCCAGGGGAGCCTGGGGGTACTCAGTGTTCTTGCAGGGAATAGGGTTTCCAGGCGAGGCACCTAGGTGTCCCGCAAAGCGTACTGGCGTTCAAATGCTGCAGAGCAGCGACTACGGCCTCATGGGAACTGCTGCACGCCTCCGCTTCTGCAGAGCAATTCAGGGCCTTACCTCGAGGCAAGTCCTCACGTTGAGTGTCCCGTGAGCGACACCGCATGGTAGGATGCTGACTTTCTCCTTGAGTAGAGAGACTTCAGGTACGAGGTCCTCTAAGAATTCTAAGCAGAGTGTTTTCTCATGGCAGCTCAAACGAGGGCAATGTCGAAGACTTCCAGGCCATGTTGGACTGCCTAGAAATGTGGTTCTGCTGTTGTTCGAGGGCTCTGGAAATGTAGCACGCCTGAAGTAACGTGCAGTGTGTTGCCCATCACTCGGCAGACACAGAGGGCCTCTGAGGGACCTATGGGCCTCGATGTTGCTCAGTAGGACCACACGGGTGTGGGGGTACTCAGTGATCTTGGAACGAAAATGATGCTCACCTGAGGGGCCTAGGAGTTCTCAAAGGGTACCTTCTTTAAAATAAAGCAGAACAGCGACTAAGAGCTCATGGGAAGAGCTGCCTGCCTCCCGTTCTGCATGGCTACTCGGGGCCTTACCTCGAGGCAAGGACTCACGTTGAGATTCCCTTTAGCTCTAGAGCATTACAAGAAGAGAGCCACCCCGGCCATGGAAGCACCCTGTGTAGCCAGAGAAAACCCATTTTCTTCCCAGACCCATGCCTACGGCGTCCAGAGGCCTGACAACAGCAGAGAATTTCAGGGAGCTTCCAGGGAGCATGAATGGGGCTTTCCAAATGGAAAAGCAAGGCTAGTACCATCCCGCCCCCATTTCCATGGGCACACGCAGCATACATCCCTGTGGTTTCTGACAAGTCAAAAGAGACACAGAGCACACACTGGTTCCTTCCCTGAATCAACTTCTCGAGGCAGAGTGTTCTGCATCTAGTGAACGGCCTCAACCAAGGCACGCCCTAGCTAGGCCTCTGGGCCCGTGCCTCTTCAGAAGCCTGCAGTGCTACAGGAAAAACTGTGCTTTAGTGGCAATAGGAACGCAAGCCGACTTTCTCCTGGAGGCAGGGTGACTTCAGGTAGGAGGTCCTGGTTGGAAGGCGAAGCCTAGTGTTTTTTTTTCAGTGCCAATCAGAGTAGGGAATGAGTGCGACTTCCACGGCATGTTGGAACCTGCTAGAACCGTGCCCGTGAACCTGTGGTAGTGCTGGGGAAATCAAGCTGTCCCAAGAAAGAGTGTACTGTTTTGCCCATCACTCGGCATACACAGTGTGAGTACGAAGGCCTATGGGCCTGGATGTTGTTTAGAAGAGCCAGGGGAGCCTGGGGGTACTCAGTGTTCTTGCAGGGAATAGGGTTTCCAGGCGAGGCACCTAGGTGTCCCGCAAAGCGTACTGGCATTCAAATGCTGCAGAGCAGCGGCTACCGCCTCATGGAAACTGCTGCACGCCTCCGCTTCTGCAGAGCAATTCAGGGCCTTACCTCGAGGCAAGTCCTCACGTTGAGTGTCCCGTGAGCGACACCGCATGGTAGGATGCTGTCTTTCTCCTTGAGTAGAGAGACTTCAGGTACGAGGTCCTCTAAGAATTCTAAGCAGAGTGTTTTCTCATGGCAGCTCAAACGAGGGCAATGTCGAAGACTTCCAGGCCATGTTGGACTGCCTAGAAATGTGGTTCTGCTGTTGTTCGAGGGCTCTGGAAATGTAGCACGCCTGAAGTAACGTGCAGTGTGTTGCCCATCACTCGGCAGACACAGAGGGCCTCCGAGGGACCTATGGGCCTCGATGTTGCTCAGTAGGCCCACAGGGGTGTGGGGGTACTCAGTGATCTTGGAACGAAAACGATGCTCACCCGAGGGGCCTAGGAGTTCTCAAAGGGTACCTTCTTTAAAATAAAGCAGAACAGCGACTAAGAGCTCATGGGAAGACCTGCCTGCCTCCCGTTCTGCATGGCTACTCGGGGCCTTACCTCGAGGCAAGGACTCACGTTGAGATTCCCTTTAGCTCTAGAGCATTACGAGAAGAGAGCCACCCCGGCCATGGAAGCACCCTGTGTAGCCAGAGAAAACCCATTTTCTTCCCAGACCCATGCCTACGGCGTCCAGAGGCCTGACAACAGCAGAGAATTTCAGGGAGCTTCCAGGGAGCATGAATGGGGCTTTCCAAATGGAAAAGCAAGGCTAGTACCATCCCGCCCCCATTTCCATGGGCACACGCAGCATACATCCCTGTGGTTTCTGACAAGTCAAAAGAGACACAGAGCACACACTGGTTCCTTCCCTGAATCAACTTCTCGAGGCAGAGTGTTCTGCATCTAGTGAACGGCCTCAACCAAGGCACGCCCTAGCTAGGCCTCTGGGCCCGTGCCTCTTCAGAAGCCTGCAGTGCTACAGGAAAAACTGTGCTTTAGTGGCAATAGGAACGCAAGCCGACTTTCTCCTGGAGGCAGGGTGACTTCAGGTAGGAGGTCCTGGTTGGAAGGCGAAGCCTAGTGTTTTTTTTTCAGTGCCAATCAGAGTAGGGAATGAGTGCGACTTCCACGGCATGTTGGAACCTGCTAGAACCGTGCCCGTGAACCTGTGGTAGTGCTGGGGAAATCAAGCTGTCCCAAGAAAGAGTGTACTGTTTTGCCCATCACTCGGCATACACAGTGTGAGTACGAAGGCCTACGGGCCTGGATGTTGTTTAGAAGAGCCAGGGGAGCCTGGGGGTACTCAGTGTTCTTGCAGGGAATAGGGTTTCCAGGCGAGGCACCTAGGTGTCCCGCAAAGCGTACTGGCGTTCAAATGCTGCAGAGCAGCGACTACGGCCTCATGGAAACTGCTGCACGCCTCCGCTTCTGCAGAGCAATTCAGGGCCTTACCTCGAGGCAAGTCCTCACGTTGAGTGTCCCGTGAGCGACACCGCATGGTAGGATGCTGACTTTCTCCTTGAGTAGAGAGACTTCAGGTACGAGGTCCTCTAAGAATTCTAAGCAGAGTGTTTTCTCATGGCAGCTCAAACGAGGGCAATGTCGAAGACTTCCAGGCCATGTTGGACTGCCTAGAAATGTGGTTCTGCTGTTGTTCGAGGGCTCTGGAAATGTAGCACGCCTGAAGTAACGTGCAGTGTGTTGCCCATCACTCGGCAGACACAGAGGGCCTCTGAGGGACCTATGGGCCTCGATGTTGCTCAGTAGGACCACACGGGTGTGGGGGTACTCAGTGATCTTGGAACGAAAATGATGCTCACCCGAGGGGCCTAGGAGTTCTCAAAGGGTACCTTCTTTAAAATAAAGCAGAACAGCGACTAAGAGCTCATGGGAAGACCTGCCTGCCTCCCGTTCTGCATGGCTACTCGGGGCCTTACCTCGAGGCAAGGACTCACGTTGAGATTCCCTTTAGCTCTAGAGCATTACAAGAAGAGAGCCACCCCGGCCATGGAAGCACCCTGTGTAGCCAGAGAAAACCCATTTTCTTCCCAGACCCATGCCTACGGCGTCCAGAGGCCTGACAACAGCAGAGAATTTCAGGGAGCTTCCAGGGAGCATGAATGGGGCTTTCCAAATGGAAAAGCAAGGCTAGTACCATCCCGCCCCCATTTCCATGGGCACACGCAGCATACATCCCTGTGGTTTCTGACAAGTCAAAAGAGACACAGAGCACACACTGGTTCCTTCCCTGAATCAACTTCTCGAGGCAGAGTGTTCTGCATCTAGTGAACGGCCTCAACCAAGGCACGCCCTAGCTAGGCCTCTGGGCCCGTGCCTCTTCAGAAGCCTGCAGTGCTACAGGAAAAACTGTGCTTTAGTGGGCAATAGGAACGCAAGCCGACTTTCTCCTGGAGGCAGGGTGACTTCAGGTAGGAGGTCCTGGTTGGAAGGCGAAGCCTAGTGTTTTTTTTTCAGTGCCAATCAGAGTAGGGAATGAGTGCGACTTCCACGGCATGTTGGAACCTGCTAGAACCGTGCCCGTGAACCTGTGGTAGTGCTGGGGAAATCAAGCTGTCCCAAGAAAGAGTGTACTGTTTTGCCCATCACTCGGCATACACAGTGTGAGTACGAAGGCCTACGGGCCTGGATGTTGTTTAGAAGAGCCAGGGGAGCCTGGGGGTACTCAGTGTTCTTGCAGGGAATAGGGTTTCCAGGCGAGGCACCTAGGTGTCCCGCAAAGCGTACTGGCGTTCAAATGCTGCAGAGCAGCGGCTACCGCCTCATGGAAACTGCTGCACGCCTCCGCTTCTGCAGAGCAATTCAGGGCCTTACCTCGAGGCAAGTCCTCACGTTGAGTGTCCCGTGAGCGACACCGCATGGTAGGATGCTGTCTTTCTCCTTGAGTAGAGAGACTTCAGGTACGAGGTCCTCTAAGAATTCTAAGCAGAGTGTTTTCTCATGGCAGCTCAAACGAGGGCAATGTCGAAGACTTCCAGGCCATGTTGGACTGCCTAGAAATGTGGTTCTGCTGTTGTTCGAGGGCTCTGGAAATGTAGCACGCCTGAAGTAACGTGCAGTGTGTTGCCCATCACTCGGCAGACACAGAGGGCCTCCGAGGGACCTATGGGCCTCGATGTTGCTCAGTAGGCCCACAGGGGTGTGGGGGTACTCAGTGATCTCGGAACGAAAACGATGCTCACCCAGGGGCCTAGGAGTTCTCAAAGGGTACCTTCTTTAAAATAAAGCAGAACAGCGACTAAGAGCTCATGGGAAGAGCTGCCTGCCTCCTGTTCTGCATGGCTACTCGGGGCCTTACCTCGAGGCAAGGACTCACGTTGAGATTCCCTTTAGCTCTAGAGCATGGCTAGATGAGCCCCACCCCGGCCATGGAAGCACCCTGTGTAGCCAGAGAAAACCCATTTTCTTCCCAGACCCATGCCTACAGCGTCCAGAGGCCTGACAACAGCAGAGAATTTCAGGGAGCTTCCAGGGAGCATGAATGGGGCTTTCCAAATGGAAAAGCAAGGCTAGTACCATCCCGCCCCCATTTCCATGGGCACACGCAGCATACATCCCTGTGGTTTCTGACAAGTCAAAAGAGACACAGAGCACACACTTCGTCCTTCCCTGAATCAACTCCTCGAGGCAGGGTGTTCTGCATGTAGTGAACGGCCTCAACCAAGGCACGCCCTAGCTAGGCCTCTGCGCCCGTGCCTCTTCAGAAGCCTGCAGTGCTACAGGGAAAACTGTGCTTTAGTGGCAATAGGAACGCAAGCCGACTTTCTCCTGGAGGCAGGGTGACTTCAGGTAGGAGGTCCTGGTTGGAAGGCGAAGCCTAGTGTTTTTTTTTCAGTGCCAATCAGAGTAGGGAATGAGTGCGACTTCCACGGCATGTTGGAACCTGCTAGAACCGTGCCCGTGAACCTGTGGTAGTGCTGGGGAAATCAAGCTGTCCCAAGAAAGAGTGTACTGTTTTGCCCATCACTCGGCATACACAGTGTGAGTACGAAGGCCTACGGGCCTGGATGTTGTTTAGAAGAGCCAGGGGAGCCTGGGGGTACTCAGTGTTCTTGCAGGGAATAGGGTTTCCAGGCGAGGCACCTAGGTGTCCCGCAAAGCGTACTGGCGTTCAAATGCTGCAGAGCAGCGGCTACCGCCTCATGGAAACTGCTGCACGCCTCCGCTTCTGCAGAGCAATTCAGGGCCTTACCTCGAGGCAAGTCCTCACGTTGAGTGTCCCGTGAGCGACACCGCATGGTAGGATGCTGTCTTTCTCCTTGAGTAGAGAGACTTCAGGTACGAGGTCCTCTAAGAATTCTAAGCAGAGTGTTTTCTCATGGCAGCTCAAACGAGGGCAATGTCGAAGACTTCCAGGCCATGTTGGACTGCCTAGAAATGTGGTTCTGCTGTTGTTCGAGGGCTCTGGAAATGTAGCACGCCTGAAGTAACGTGCAGTGTGTTGCCCATCACTCGGCAGACACAGAGGGCCTCCGAGGGACCTATGGGCCTCGATGTTGCTCAGTAGGCCCACAGGGGTGTGGGGGTACTCAGTGATCTTGGAACGAAAACGATGCTCACCCGAGGGGCCTAGGAGTTCTCAAAGGGTACCTTCTTTAAAATAAAGCAGAACAGCGACTAAGAGCTCATGGGAAGACCTGCCTGCCTCCCGTTCTGCATGGCTACTCGGGGCCTTACCTCGAGGCAAGGACTCACGTTGAGATTCCCTTTAGCTCTAGAGCATTACAAGAAGAGAGCCACCCCGGCCATGGAAGCACCCTGTGTAGCCAGAGAAAACCCATTTTCTTCCCAGACCCATGCCTACGGCGTCCAGAGGCCTGACAACAGCAGAGAATTTCAGGGAGCTTCCAGGGAGCATGAATGGGGCTTTCCAAATGGAAAAGCAAGGCTAGTACCATCCCGCCCCCATTTCCATGGGCACACGCAGCATACATCCCTGTGGTTTCTGACAAGTCAAAAGAGACACAGAGCACACACTGGTTCCTTCCCTGAATCAACTTCTCGAGGCAGAGTGTTCTGCATCTAGTGAACGGCCTCAACCAAGGCACGCCCTAGCTAGGCCTCTGGGCCCGGGCCTCTTCAGAAGCCTGCAGTGCTACAGGAAAAACTGTGCTTTAGTGGCAATAGGAACGCAAGCCGACTTTCTCCTGGAGGCAGGGTGACTTCAGGTAGGAGGTCCTGGTTGGAAGGCGAAGCCTAGTGTTTTTTTTCAGTGCCAATCAGAGTAGGGAATGAGTGCGACTTCCACGGCATGTTGGAACCTGCTAGAACCGTGCCCGTGAACCTGTGGTAGTGCTGGGGAAATCAAGCTGTCCCAAGAAAGAGTGTACTGTTTTGCCCATCACTCGGCATACACAGTGTGAGTACGAAGGCCTACGGGCCTGGATGTTGTTTAGAAGAGCCAGGGGAGCCTGGGGGTACTCAGTGTTCTTGCAGGGAATAGGGTTTCCAGGCGAGGCACCTAGGTGTCCCGCAAAGCGTACTGGCGTTCAAATGCTGCAGAGCAGCGGCTACCGCCTCATGGAAACTGCTGCACGCCTCCGCTTCTGCAGAGCAATTCAGGGCCTTACATCGAGGCAAGTCCTCACGTTGAGTGTCCCGTGAGCGACACCGCATGGTAGGATGCTGTCTTTCTCCTTGAGTAGAGAGACTTCAGGTACGAGGTCCTCTAAGAATTCTAAGCAGAGTGTTTTCTCATGGCAGCTCAAACGAGGGCAATGTCGAAGACTTCCAGGCCATGTTGGACTGCCTAGAAATGTGGTTCTGCTGTTGTTCGAGGGCTCTGGAAATGTAGCACGCCTGAAGTAACGTGCAGTGTGTTGCCCATCACTCGGCAGACACAGAGGGCCTCCGAGGGACCTATGGGCCTCGATGTTGCTCAGTAGGCCCACAGGGGTGTGGGGGTACTCAGTGATCTTGGAACGAAAACGATGCTCACCCGAGGGGCCTAGGAGTTCTCAAAGGGTACCTTCTTTAAAATAAAGCAGAACAGCGACTAAGAGCTCATGGGAAGACCTGCCTGCCTCCCGTTCTGCATGGCTACTCGGGGCCTTACCTCGAGGCAAGGACTCACGTTGAGATTCCCTTTAGCTCTAGAGCATTACGAGAAGAGAGCCACCCCGGCCATGGAAGCACCCTGTGTAGCCAGAGAAAACCCATTTTCTTCCCAGACCCATGCCTACGGCGTCCAGAGGCCTGACAACAGCAGAGAATTTCAGGGAGCTTCCAGGGAGCATGAATGGGGCTTTCCAAATGGAAAAGCAAGGCTAGTACCATCCCGCCCCCATTTCCATGGGCACACGCAGCATACATCCCTGTGGTTTCTGACAAGTCAAAAGAGACACAGAGCACACACTGGTTCCTTCCCTGAATCAACTTCTCGAGGCAGAGTGTTCTGCATCTAGTGAACGGCCTCAACCAAGGCACGCCCTAGCTAGGCCTCTGGGCCCGGGCCTCTTCAGAAGCCTGCAGTGCTACAGGAAAAACTGTGCTTTAGTGGCAATAGGAACGCAAGCCGACTTTCTCCTGGAGGCAGGGTGACTTCAGGTAGGAGGTCCTGGTTGGAAGGCGAAGCCTAGTGTTTTTTTTTCAGTGCCAATCAGAGTAGGGAATGAGTGCGACTTCCACGGCATGTTGGAACCTGCTAGAACCGTGCCCGTGAACCTGTGGTAGTGCTGGGGAAATCAAGCTGTCCCAAGAAAGAGTGTACTGTTTTGCCCATCACTCGGCATACACAGTGTGAGTACGAAGGCCTACGGGCCTGGATGTTGTTTAGAAGAGCCAGGGGAGCCTGGGGGTACTCAGTGTTCTTGCAGGGAATAGGGTTTCCAGGCGAGGCACCTAGGTGTCCCGCAAAGCGTACTGGCGTTCAAATGCTGCAGAGCAGCGACTACGGCCTCATGGAAACTGCTGCACGCCTCCGCTTCTGCAGAGCAATTCAGGGCCTTACCTCGAGGCAAGTCCTCACGTTGAGTGTCCCGTGAGCGACACCGCATGGTAGGATGCTGACTTTCTCCTTGAGTAGAGAGACTTCAGGTACGAGGTCCTCTAAGAATTCTAAGCAGAGTGTTTTCTCATGGCAGCTCAAACGAGGGCAATGTCGAAGACTTCCAGGCCATGTTGGACTGCCTAGAAATGTGGTTCTGCTGTTGTTCGAGGGCTCTGGAAATGTAGCACGCCTGAAGTAACGTGCAGTGTGTTGCCCATCACTCGGCAGACACAGAGGGCCTCTGAGGGACCTATGGGCCTCGATGTTGCTCAGTAGGACCACACGGGTGTGGGGGTACTCAGTGATCTTGGAACGAAAATGATGCTCACCCGAGGGGCCTAGGAGTTCTCAAAGGGTACCTTCTTTAAAATAAAGCAGAACAGCGACTAAGAGCTCATGGGAAGACCTGCCTGCCTCCCGTTCTGCATGGCTACTCGGGGCCTTACCTCGAGGCAAGGACTCACGTTGAGATTCCCTTTAGCTCTAGAGCATTACAAGAAGAGAGCCACCCCGGCCATGGAAGCACCCTGTGTAGCCAGAGAAAACCCATTTTCTTCCCAGACCCATGCCTACGGCGTCCAGAGGCCTGACAACAGCAGAGAATTTCAGGGAGCTTCCAGGGAGCATGAATGGGGCTTTCCAAATGGAAAAGCAAGGCTAGTACCATCCCGCCCCCATTTCCATGGGCACACGCAGCATACATCCCTGTGGTTTCTGACAAGTCAAAAGAGACACAGAGCACACACTGGTTCCTTCCCTGAATCAACTTCTCGAGGCAGAGTGTTCTGCATCTAGTGAACGGCCTCAACCAAGGCACGCCCTAGCTAGGCCTCTGGGCCCGTGCCTCTTCAGAAGCCTGCAGTGCTACAGGAAAAACTGTGCTTTAGTGGCAATAGGAACGCAAGCCGACTTTCTCCTGGAGGCAGGGTGACTTCAGGTAGGAGGTCCTGGTTGGAAGGCGAAGCCTAGTGTTTTTTTTTCAGTGCCAATCAGAGTAGGGAATGAGTGCGACTTCCACGGCATGTTGGAACCTGCTAGAACCGTGCCCGTGAACCTGTGGTAGTGCTGGGGAAATCAAGCTGTCCCAAGAAAGAGTGTACTGTTTTGCCCATCACTCGGCATACACAGTGTGAGTACGAAGGCCTACGGGCCTGGATGTTGTTTAGAAGAGCCAGGGGAGCCTGGGGGTACTCAGTGTTCTTGCAGGGAATAGGGTTTCCAGGCGAGGCACCTAGGTGTCCCGCAAAGCGTACTGGCGTTCAAATGCTGCAGAGCAGCGGCTACCGCCTCATGGAAACTGCTGCACGCCTCCGCTTCTGCAGAGCAATTCAGGGCCTTACCTCGAGGCAAGTCCTCACGTTGAGTGTCCCGTGAGCGACACCGCATGGTAGGATGCTGTCTTTCTCCTTGAGTAGAGAGACTTCAGGTACGAGGTCCTCTAAGAATTCTAAGCAGAGTGTTTTCTCATGGCAGCTCAAACGAGGGCAATGTCGAAGACTTCCAGGCCATGTTGGACTGCCTAGAAATGTGGTTCTGCTGTTGTTCGAGGGCTCTGGAAATGTAGCACGCCTGAAGTAACGTGCAGTGTGTTGCCCATCACTCGGCAGACACAGAGGGCCTCCGAGGGACCTATGGGCCTCGATGTTGCTCAGTAGGCCCACAGGGGTGTGGGGGTACTCAGTGATCTCGGAACGAAAACGATGCTCACCCGAGGGGCCTAGGAGTTCTCAAAGGGTACCTTCTTTAAAATAAAGCAGAACAGCGACTAAGAGCTCATGGGAAGAGCTGCCTGCCTCCTGTTCTGCATGGCTACTCGGGGCCTTACCTCGAGGCAAGGACTCACGTTGAGATTCCCTTTAGCTCTAGAGCATGGCTAGATGAGCCCCACCCCGGCCATGGAAGCACCCTGTGTAGCCAGAGAAAACCCATTTTCTTCCCAGACCCATGCCTACAGCGTCCAGAGGCCTGACAACAGCAGAGAATTTCAGGGAGCTTCCAGGGAGCATGAATGGGGCTTTCCAAATGGAAAAGCAAGGCTAGTACCATCCCGCCCCCATTTCCATGGGCACACGCAGCATACATCCCTGTGGTTTCTGACAAGTCAAAAGAGACACAGAGCACACACTTCGTCCTTCCCTGAATCAACTCCTCGAGGCAGGGTGTTCTGCATGTAGTGAACGGCCTCAACCAAGGCACGCCCTAGCTAGGCCTCTGCGCCCGTGCCTCTTCAGAAGCCTGCAGTGCTACAGGGAAAACTGTGCTTTAGTGGCAATAGGAACGCAAGCCGACTTTCTCCTGGAGGCAGGGTGACTTCAGGTAGGAGGTCCTGGTTGGAAGGCGAAGCCTAGTGTTTTTTTTTCAGTGCCAATCAGAGTAGGGAATGAGTGCGACTTCCACGGCATGTTGGAACCTGCTAGAACCGTGCCCGTGAACCTGTGGTAGTGCTGGGGAAATCAAGCTGTCCCAAGAAAGAGTGTACTGTTTTGCCCATCACTCGGCATACACAGTGTGAGTACGAAGGCCTACGGGCCTGGATGTTGTTTAGAAGAGCCAGGGGAGCCTGGGGGTACTCAGTGTTCTTGCAGGGAATAGGGTTTCCAGGCGAGGCACCTAGGTGTCCCGCAAAGCGTACTGGCGTTCAAATGCTGCAGAGCAGCGGCTACCGCCTCATGGAAACTGCTGCACGCCTCCGCTTCTGCAGAGCAATTCAGGGCCTTACCTCGAGGCAAGTCCTCACGTTGAGTGTCCCGTGAGCGACACCGCATGGTAGGATGCTGTCTTTCTCCTTGAGTAGAGAGACTTCAGGTACGAGGTCCTCTAAGAATTCTAAGCAGAGTGTTTTCTCATGGCAGCTCAAACGAGGGCAATGTCGAAGACTTCCAGGCCATGTTGGACTGCCTAGAAATGTGGTTCTGCTGTTGTTCGAGGGCTCTGGAAATGTAGCACGCCTGAAGTAACGTGCAGTGTGTTGCCCATCACTCGGCAGACACAGAGGGCCTCCGAGGGACCTATGGGCCTCGATGTTGCTCAGTAGGCCCACAGGGGTGTGGGGGTACTCAGTGATCTCGGAACGAAAACGATGCTCACCCAGGGGCCTAGGAGTTCTCAAAGGGTACCTTCTTTAAAATAAAGCAGAACAGCGACTAAGAGCTCATGGGAAGAGCTGCCTGCCTCCTGTTCTGCATGGCTACTCGGGGCCTTACCTCGAGGCAAGGACTCACGTTGAGATTCCCTTTAGCTCTAGAGCATGGCTAGATGAGCCCCACCCCGGCCATGGAAGCACCCTGTGTAGCCAGAGAAAACCCATTTTCTTCCCAGACCCATGCCTACAGCGTCCAGAGGCCTGACAACAGCAGAGAATTTCAGGGAGCTTCCAGGGAGCATGAATGGGGCTTTCCAAATGGAAAAGCAAGGCTAGTACCATCCCGCCCCCATTTCCATGGGCACACGCAGCATACATCCCTGTGGTTTCTGACAAGTCAAAAGAGACACAGAGCACACACTTCGTCCTTCCCTGAATCAACTCCTCGAGGCAGGGTGTTCTGCATGTAGTGAACGGCCTCAACCAAGGCACGCCCTAGCTAGGCCTCTGCGCCCGTGCCTCTTCAGAAGCCTGCAGTGCTACAGGGAAAACTGTGCTTTAGTGGCAATAGGAACGCAAGCCGACTTTCTCCTGGAGGCAGGGTGACTTCAGGTAGGAGGTCCTGGTTGGAAGGCGAAGCCTAGTGTTTTTTTTTCAGTGCCAATCAGAGTAGGGAATGAGTGCGACTTCCACGGCATGTTGGAACCTGCTAGAACCGTGCCCGTGAACCTGTGGTAGTGCTGGGGAAATCAAGCTGTCCCAAGAAAGAGTGTACTGTTTTGCCCATCACTCGGCATACACAGTGTGAGTACGAAGGCCTACGGGCCTGGATGTTGTTTAGAAGAGCCAGGGGAGCCTGGGGGTACTCAGTGTTCTTGCAGGGAATAGGGTTTCCAGGCGAGGCACCTAGGTGTCCCGCAAAGCGTACTGGCGTTCAAATGCTGCAGAGCAGCGGCTACCGCCTCATGGAAACTGCTGCACGCCTCCGCTTCTGCAGAGCAATTCAGGGCCTTACCTCGAGGCAAGTCCTCACGTTGAGTGTCCCGTGAGCGACACCGCATGGTAGGATGCTGTCTTTCTCCTTGAGTAGAGAGACTTCAGGTACGAGGTCCTCTAAGAATTCTAAGCAGAGTGTTTTCTCATGGCAGCTCAAACGAGGGCAATGTCGAAGACTTCCAGGCCATGTTGGACTGCCTAGAAATGTGGTTCTGCTGTTGTTCGAGGGCTCTGGAAATGTAGCACGCCTGAAGTAACGTGCAGTGTGTTGCCCATCACTCGGCAGACACAGAGGGCCTCCGAGGGACCTATGGGCCTCGATGTTGCTCAGTAGGCCCACAGGGGTGTGGGGGTACTCAGTGATCTTGGAACGAAAACGATGCTCACCCGAGGGGCCTAGGAGTTCTCAAAGGGTACCTTCTTTAAAATAAAGCAGAACAGCGACTAAGAGCTCATGGGAAGACCTGCCTGCCTCCCGTTCTGCATGGCTACTCGGGGCCTTACCTCGAGGCAAGGACTCACGTTGAGATTCCCTTTAGCTCTAGAGCATTACAAGAAGAGAGCCACCCCGGCCATGGAAGCACCCTGTGTAGCCAGAGAAAACCCATTTTCTTCCCAGACCCATGCCTACGGCGTCCAGAGGCCTGACAACAGCAGAGAATTTCAGGGAGCTTCCAGGGAGCATGAATGGGGCTTTCCAAATGGAAAAGCAAGGCTAGTACCATCCCGCCCCCATTTCCATGGGCACACGCAGCATACATCCCTGTGGTTTCTGACAAGTCAAAAGAGACACAGAGCACACACTGGTTCCTTCCCTGAATCAACTTCTCGAGGCAGAGTGTTCTGCATCTAGTGAACGGCCTCAACCAAGGCACGCCCTAGCTAGGCCTCTGGGCCCGGGCCTCTTCAGAAGCCTGCAGTGCTACAGGAAAAACTGTGCTTTAGTGGCAATAGGAACGCAAGCCGACTTTCTCCTGGAGGCAGGGTGACTTCAGGTAGGAGGTCCTGGTTGGAAGGCGAAGCCTAGTGTTTTTTTTCAGTGCCAATCAGAGTAGGGAATGAGTGCGACTTCCACGGCATGTTGGAACCTGCTAGAACCGTGCCCGTGAACCTGTGGTAGTGCTGGGGAAATCAAGCTGTCCCAAGAAAGAGTGTACTGTTTTGCCCATCACTCGGCATACACAGTGTGAGTACGAAGGCCTACGGGCCTGGATGTTGTTTAGAAGAGCCAGGGGAGCCTGGGGGTACTCAGTGTTCTTGCAGGGAATAGGGTTTCCAGGCGAGGCACCTAGGTGTCCCGCAAAGCGTACTGGCGTTCAAATGCTGCAGAGCAGCGGCTACCGCCTCATGGAAACTGCTGCACGCCTCCGCTTCTGCAGAGCAATTCAGGGCCTTACATCGAGGCAAGTCCTCACGTTGAGTGTCCCGTGAGCGACACCGCATGGTAGGATGCTGTCTTTCTCCTTGAGTAGAGAGACTTCAGGTACGAGGTCCTCTAAGAATTCTAAGCAGAGTGTTTTCTCATGGCAGCTCAAACGAGGGCAATGTCGAAGACTTCCAGGCCATGTTGGACTGCCTAGAAATGTGGTTCTGCTGTTGTTCGAGGGCTCTGGAAATGTAGCACGCCTGAAGTAACGTGCAGTGTGTTGCCCATCACTCGGCAGACACAGAGGGCCTCCGAGGGACCTATGGGCCTCGATGTTGCTCAGTAGGCCCACAGGGGTGTGGGGGTACTCAGTGATCTTGGAACGAAAACGATGCTCACCCGAGGGGCCTAGGAGTTCTCAAAGGGTACCTTCTTTAAAATAAAGCAGAACAGCGACTAAGAGCTCATGGGAAGACCTGCCTGCCTCCCGTTCTGCATGGCTACTCGGGGCCTTACCTCGAGGCAAGGACTCACGTTGAGATTCCCTTTAGCTCTAGAGCATTACGAGAAGAGAGCCACCCCGGCCATGGAAGCACCCTGTGTAGCCAGAGAAAACCCATTTTCTTCCCAGACCCATGCCTACGGCGTCCAGAGGCCTGACAACAGCAGAGAATTTCAGGGAGCTTCCAGGGAGCATGAATGGGGCTTTCCAAATGGAAAAGCAAGGCTAGTACCATCCCGCCCCCATTTCCATGGGCACACGCAGCATACATCCCTGTGGTTTCTGACAAGTCAAAAGAGACACAGAGCACACACTGGTTCCTTCCCTGAATCAACTTCTCGAGGCAGAGTGTTCTGCATCTAGTGAACGGCCTCAACCAAGGCACGCCCTAGCTAGGCCTCTGGGCCCGGGCCTCTTCAGAAGCCTGCAGTGCTACAGGAAAAACTGTGCTTTAGTGGCAATAGGAACGCAAGCCGACTTTCTCCTGGAGGCAGGGTGACTTCAGGTAGGAGGTCCTGGTTGGAAGGCGAAGCCTAGTGTTTTTTTTTCAGTGCCAATCAGAGTAGGGAATGAGTGCGACTTCCACGGCATGTTGGAACCTGCTAGAACCGTGCCCGTGAACCTGTGGTAGTGCTGGGGAAATCAAGCTGTCCCAAGAAAGAGTGTACTGTTTTGCCCATCACTCGGCATACACAGTGTGAGTACGAAGGCCTACGGGCCTGGATGTTGTTTAGAAGAGCCAGGGGAGCCTGGGGGTACTCAGTGTTCTTGCAGGGAATAGGGTTTCCAGGCGAGGCACCTAGGTGTCCCGCAAAGCGTACTGGCGTTCAAATGCTGCAGAGCAGCGACTACGGCCTCATGGAAACTGCTGCACGCCTCCGCTTCTGCAGAGCAATTCAGGGCCTTACCTCGAGGCAAGTCCTCACGTTGAGTGTCCCGTGAGCGACACCGCATGGTAGGATGCTGACTTTCTCCTTGAGTAGAGAGACTTCAGGTACGAGGTCCTCTAAGAATTCTAAGCAGAGTGTTTTCTCATGGCAGCTCAAACGAGGGCAATGTCGAAGACTTCCAGGCCATGTTGGACTGCCTAGAAATGTGGTTCTGCTGTTGTTCGAGGGCTCTGGAAATGTAGCACGCCTGAAGTAACGTGCAGTGTGTTGCCCATCACTCGGCAGACACAGAGGGCCTCTGAGGGACCTATGGGCCTCGATGTTGCTCAGTAGGACCACACGGGTGTGGGGGTACTCAGTGATCTTGGAACGAAAATGATGCTCACCCGAGGGGCCTAGGAGTTCTCAAAGGGTACCTTCTTTAAAATAAAGCAGAACAGCGACTAAGAGCTCATGGGAAGACCTGCCTGCCTCCCGTTCTGCATGGCTACTCGGGGCCTTACCTCGAGGCAAGGACTCACGTTGAGATTCCCTTTAGCTCTAGAGCATTACAAGAAGAGAGCCACCCCGGCCATGGAAGCACCCTGTGTAGCCAGAGAAAACCCATTTTCTTCCCAGACCCATGCCTACGGCGTCCAGAGGCCTGACAACAGCAGAGAATTTCAGGGAGCTTCCAGGGAGCATGAATGGGGCTTTCCAAATGGAAAAGCAAGGCTAGTACCATCCCGCCCCCATTTCCATGGGCACACGCAGCATACATCCCTGTGGTTTCTGACAAGTCAAAAGAGACACAGAGCACACACTGGTTCCTTCCCTGAATCAACTTCTCGAGGCAGAGTGTTCTGCATCTAGTGAACGGCCTCAACCAAGGCACGCCCTAGCTAGGCCTCTGGGCCCGTGCCTCTTCAGAAGCCTGCAGTGCTACAGGAAAAACTGTGCTTTAGTGGCAATAGGAACGCAAGCCGACTTTCTCCTGGAGGCAGGGTGACTTCAGGTAGGAGGTCCTGGTTGGAAGGCGAAGCCTAGTGTTTTTTTTTCAGTGCCAATCAGAGTAGGGAATGAGTGCGACTTCCACGGCATGTTGGAACCTGCTAGAACCGTGCCCGTGAACCTGTGGTAGTGCTGGGGAAATCAAGCTGTCCCAAGAAAGAGTGTACTGTTTTGCCCATCACTCGGCATACACAGTGTGAGTACGAAGGCCTACGGGCCTGGATGTTGTTTAGAAGAGCCAGGGGAGCCTGGGGGTACTCAGTGTTCTTGCAGGGAATAGGGTTTCCAGGCGAGGCACCTAGGTGTCCCGCAAAGCGTACTGGCGTTCAAATGCTGCAGAGCAGCGGCTACCGCCTCATGGAAACTGCTGCACGCCTCCGCTTCTGCAGAGCAATTCAGGGCCTTACCTCGAGGCAAGTCCTCACGTTGAGTGTCCCGTGAGCGACACCGCATGGTAGGATGCTGTCTTTCTCCTTGAGTAGAGAGACTTCAGGTACGAGGTCCTCTAAGAATTCTAAGCAGAGTGTTTTCTCATGGCAGCTCAAACGAGGGCAATGTCGAAGACTTCCAGGCCATGTTGGACTGCCTAGAAATGTGGTTCTGCTGTTGTTCGAGGGCTCTGGAAATGTAGCACGCCTGAAGTAACGTGCAGTGTGTTGCCCATCACTCGGCAGACACAGAGGGCCTCCGAGGGACCTATGGGCCTCGATGTTGCTCAGTAGGCCCACAGGGGTGTGGGGGTACTCAGTGATCTCGGAACGAAAACGATGCTCACCCGAGGGGCCTAGGAGTTCTCAAAGGGTACCTTCTTTAAAATAAAGCAGAACAGCGACTAAGAGCTCATGGGAAGAGCTGCCTGCCTCCTGTTCTGCATGGCTACTCGGGGCCTTACCTCGAGGCAAGGACTCACGTTGAGATTCCCTTTAGCTCTAGAGCATGGCTAGATGAGCCCCACCCCGGCCATGGAAGCACCCTGTGTAGCCAGAGAAAACCCATTTTCTTCCCAGACCCATGCCTACGGCGTCCAGAGGCCTGACAACAGCAGAGAATTTCAGGGAGCTTCCAGGGAGCATGAATGGGGCTTTCCAAATGGAAAAGCAAGGCTAGTACCATCCCGCCCCCATTTCCATGGGCACACGCAGCATACATCCCTGTGGTTTCTGACAAGTCAAAAGAGACACAGAGCACACACTGGTTCCTTCCCTGAATCAACTTCTCGAGGCAGAGTGTTCTGCATCTAGTGAACGGCCTCAACCAAGGCACGCCCTAGCTAGGCCTCTGGGCCCGTGCCTCTTCAGAAGCCTGCAGTGCTACAGGAAAAACTGTGCTTTAGTGGCAATAGGAACGCAAGCCGACTTTCTCCTGGAGGCAGGGTGACTTCAGGTAGGAGGTCCTGGTTGGAAGGCGAAGCCTAGTGTTTTTTTTTCAGTGCCAATCAGAGTAGGGAATGAGTGCGACTTCCACGGCATGTTGGAACCTGCTAGAACCGTGCCCGTGAACCTGTGGTAGTGCTGGGGAAATCAAGCTGTCCCAAGAAAGAGTGTACTGTTTTGCCCATCACTCGGCATACACAGTGTGAGTACGAAGGCCTACGGGCCTGGATGTTGTTTAGAAGAGCCAGGGGAGCCTGGGGGTACTCAGTGTTCTTGCAGGGAATAGGGTTTCCAGGCGAGGCACCTAGGTGTCCCGCAAAGCGTACTGGCGTTCAAATGCTGCAGAGCAGCGGCTACCGCCTCATGGAAACTGCTGCACGCCTCCGCTTCTGCAGAGCAATTCAGGGCCTTACCTCGAGGCAAGTCCTCACGTTGAGTGTCCCGTGAGCGACACCGCATGGTAGGATGCTGTCTTTCTCCTTGAGTAGAGAGACTTCAGGTACGAGGTCCTCTAAGAATTCTAAGCAGAGTGTTTTCTCATGGCAGCTCAAACGAGGGCAATGTCGAAGACTTCCAGGCCATGTTGGACTGCCTAGAAATGTGGTTCTGCTGTTGTTCGAGGGCTCTGGAAATGTAGCACGCCTGAAGTAACGTGCAGTGTGTTGCCCATCACTCGGCAGACACAGAGGGCCTCCGAGGGACCTATGGGCCTCGATGTTGCTCAGTAGGCCCACAGGGGTGTGGGGGTACTCAGTGATCTCGGAACGAAAACGATGCTCACCCGAGGGGCCTAGGAGTTCTCAAAGGGTACCTTCTTTAAAATAAAGCAGAACAGCGACTAAGAGCTCATGGGAAGAGCTGCCTGCCTCCTGTTCTGCATGGCTACTCGGGGCCTTACCTCGAGGCAAGGACTCACGTTGAGATTCCCTTTAGCTCTAGAGCATGGCTAGATGAGCCCCACCCCGGCCATGGAAGCACCCTGTGTAGCCAGAGAAAACCCATTTTCTTCCCAGACCCATGCCTACAGCGTCCAGAGGCCTGACAACAGCAGAGAATTTCAGGGAGCTTCCAGGGAGCATGAATGGGGCTTTCCAAATGGAAAAGCAAGGCTAGTACCATCCCGCCCCCATTTCCATGGGCACACGCAGCATACATCCCTGTGGTTTCTGACAAGTCAAAAGAGACACAGAGCACACACTTCGTCCTTCCCTGAATCAACTCCTCGAGGCAGGGTGTTCTGCATGTAGTGAACGGCCTCAACCAAGGCACGCCCTAGCTAGGCCTCTGCGCCCGTGCCTCTTCAGAAGCCTGCAGTGCTACAGGGAAAACTGTGCTTTAGTGGCAATAGGAACGCAAGCCGACTTTCTCCTGGAGGCAGGGTGACTTCAGGTAGGAGGTCCTGGTTGGAAGGCGAAGCCTAGTGTTTTTTTTTCAGTGCCAATCAGAGTAGGGAATGAGTGCGACTTCCACGGCATGTTGGAACCTGCTAGAACCGTGCCCGTGAACCTGTGGTAGTGCTGGGGAAATCAAGCTGTCCCAAGAAAGAGTGTACTGTTTTGCCCATCACTCGGCATACACAGTGTGAGTACGAAGGCCTACGGGCCTGGATGTTGTTTAGAAGAGCCAGGGGAGCCTGGGGGTACTCAGTGTTCTTGCAGGGAATAGGGTTTCCAGGCGAGGCACCTAGGTGTCCCGCAAAGCGTACTGGCGTTCAAATGCTGCAGAGCAGCGGCTACCGCCTCATGGAAACTGCTGCACGCCTCCGCTTCTGCAGAGCAATTCAGGGCCTTACCTCGAGGCAAGTCCTCACGTTGAGTGTCCCGTGAGCGACACCGCATGGTAGGATGCTGTCTTTCTCCTTGAGTAGAGAGACTTCAGGTACGAGGTCCTCTAAGAATTCTAAGCAGAGTGTTTTCTCATGGCAGCTCAAACGAGGGCAATGTCGAAGACTTCCAGGCCATGTTGGACTGCCTAGAAATGTGGTTCTGCTGTTGTTCGAGGGCTCTGGAAATGTAGCACGCCTGAAGTAACGTGCAGTGTGTTGCCCATCACTCGGCAGACACAGAGGGCCTCCGAGGGACCTATGGGCCTCGATGTTGCTCAGTAGGCCCACAGGGGTGTGGGGGTACTCAGTGATCTTGGAACGAAAACGATGCTCACCCGAGGGGCCTAGGAGTTCTCAAAGGGTACCTTCTTTAAAATAAAGCAGAACAGCGACTAAGAGCTCATGGGAAGACCTGCCTGCCTCCCGTTCTGCATGGCTACTCGGGGCCTTACCTCGAGGCAAGGACTCACGTTGAGATTCCCTTTAGCTCTAGAGCATTACGAGAAGAGAGCCACCCCGGCCATGGAAGCACCCTGTGTAGCCAGAGAAAACCCATTTTCTTCCCAGACCCATGCCTACGGCGTCCAGAGGCCTGACAACAGCAGAGAATTTCAGGGAGCTTCCAGGGAGCATGAATGGGGCTTTCCAAATGGAAAAGCAAGGCTAGTACCATCCCGCCCCCATTTCCATGGGCACACGCAGCATACATCCCTGTGGTTTCTGACAAGTCAAAAGAGACACAGAGCACACACTGGTTCCTTCCCTGAATCAACTTCTCGAGGCAGAGTGTTCTGCATCTAGTGAACGGCCTCAACCAAGGCACGCCCTAGCTAGGCCTCTGGGCCCGTGCCTCTTCAGAAGCCTGCAGTGCTACAGGAAAAACTGTGCTTTAGTGGCAATAGGAACGCAAGCCGACTTTCTCCTGGAGGCAGGGTGACTTCAGGTAGGAGGTCCTGGTTGGAAGGCGAAGCCTAGTGTTTTTTTTTCAGTGCCAATCAGAGTAGGGAATGAGTGCGACTTCCACGGCATGTTGGAACCTGCTAGAACCGTGCCCGTGAACCTGTGGTAGTGCTGGGGAAATCAAGCTGTCCCAAGAAAGAGTGTACTGTTTTGCCCATCACTCGGCATACACAGTGTGAGTACGAAGGCCTACGGGCCTGGATGTTGTTTAGAAGAGCCAGGGGAGCCTGGGGGTACTCAGTGTTCTTGCAGGGAATAGGGTTTCCAGGCGAGGCACCTAGGTGTCCCGCAAAGCGTACTGGCGTTCAAATGCTGCAGAGCAGCGACTACGGCCTCATGGAAACTGCTGCACGCCTCCGCTTCTGCAGAGCAATTCAGGGCCTTACCTCGAGGCAAGTCCTCACGTTGAGTGTCCCGTGAGCGACACCGCATGGTAGGATGCTGACTTTCTCCTTGAGTAGAGAGACTTCAGGTACGAGGTCCTCTAAGAATTCTAAGCAGAGTGTTTTCTCATGGCAGCTCAAACGAGGGCAATGTCGAAGACTTCCAGGCCATGTTGGACTGCCTAGAAATGTGGTTCTGCTGTTGTTCGAGGGCTCTGGAAATGTAGCACGCCTGAAGTAACGTGCAGTGTGTTGCCCATCACTCGGCAGACACAGAGGGCCTCTGAGGGACCTATGGGCCTCGATGTTGCTCAGTAGGACCACACGGGTGTGGGGGTACTCAGTGATCTTGGAACGAAAATGATGCTCACCCGAGGGGCCTAGGAGTTCTCAAAGGGTACCTTCTTTAAAATAAAGCAGAACAGCGACTAAGAGCTCATGGGAAGACCTGCCTGCCTCCCGTTCTGCATGGCTACTCGGGGCCTTACCTCGAGGCAAGGACTCACGTTGAGATTCCCTTTAGCTCTAGAGCATTACAAGAAGAGAGCCACCCCGGCCATGGAAGCACCCTGTGTAGCCAGAGAAAACCCATTTTCTTCCCAGACCCATGCCTACGGCGTCCAGAGGCCTGACAACAGCAGAGAATTTCAGGGAGCTTCCAGGGAGCATGAATGGGGCTTTCCAAATGGAAAAGCAAGGCTAGTACCATCCCGCCCCCATTTCCATGGGCACACGCAGCATACATCCCTGTGGTTTCTGACAAGTCAAAAGAGACACAGAGCACACACTGGTTCCTTCCCTGAATCAACTTCTCGAGGCAGAGTGTTCTGCATCTAGTGAACGGCCTCAACCAAGGCACGCCCTAGCTAGGCCTCTGGGCCCGTGCCTCTTCAGAAGCCTGCAGTGCTACAGGAAAAACTGTGCTTTAGTGGCAATAGGAACGCAAGCCGACTTTCTCCTGGAGGCAGGGTGACTTCAGGTAGGAGGTCCTGGTTGGAAGGCGAAGCCTAGTGTTTTTTTTTCAGTGCCAATCAGAGTAGGGAATGAGTGCGACTTCCACGGCATGTTGGAACCTGCTAGAACCGTGCCCGTGAACCTGTGGTAGTGCTGGGGAAATCAAGCTGTCCCAAGAAAGAGTGTACTGTTTTGCCCATCACTCGGCATACACAGTGTGAGTACGAAGGCCTACGGGCCTGGATGTTGTTTAGAAGAGCCAGGGGAGCCTGGGGGTACTCAGTGTTCTTGCAGGGAATAGGGTTTCCAGGCGAGGCACCTAGGTGTCCCGCAAAGCGTACTGGCGTTCAAATGCTGCAGAGCAGCGGCTACCGCCTCATGGAAACTGCTGCACGCCTCCGCTTCTGCAGAGCAATTCAGGGCCTTACCTCGAGGCAAGTCCTCACGTTGAGTGTCCCGTGAGCGACACCGCATGGTAGGATGCTGTCTTTCTCCTTGAGTAGAGAGACTTCAGGTACGAGGTCCTCTAAGAATTCTAAGCAGAGTGTTTTCTCATGGCAGCTCAAACGAGGGCAATGTCGAAGACTTCCAGGCCATGTTGGACTGCCTAGAAATGTGGTTCTGCTGTTGTTCGAGGGCTCTGGAAATGTAGCACGCCTGAAGTAACGTGCAGTGTGTTGCCCATCACTCGGCAGACACAGAGGGCCTCCGAGGGACCTATGGGCCTCGATGTTGCTCAGTAGGCCCACAGGGGTGTGGGGGTACTCAGTGATCTCGGAACGAAAACGATGCTCACCCGAGGGGCCTAGGAGTTCTCAAAGGGTACCTTCTTTAAAATAAAGCAGAACAGCGACTAAGAGCTCATGGGAAGAGCTGCCTGCCTCCTGTTCTGCATGGCTACTCGGGGCCTTACCTCGAGGCAAGGACTCACGTTGAGATTCCCTTTAGCTCTAGAGCATGGCTAGATGAGCCCCACCCCGGCCATGGAAGCACCCTGTGTAGCCAGAGAAAACCCATTTTCTTCCCAGACCCATGCCTACAGCGTCCAGAGGCCTGACAACAGCAGAGAATTTCAGGGAGCTTCCAGGGAGCATGAATGGGGCTTTCCAAATGGAAAAGCAAGGCTAGTACCATCCCGCCCCCATTTCCATGGGCACACGCAGCATACATCCCTGTGGTTTCTGACAAGTCAAAAGAGACACAGAGCACACACTTCGTCCTTCCCTGAATCAACTCCTCGAGGCAGGGTGTTCTGCATGTAGTGAACGGCCTCAACCAAGGCACGCCCTAGCTAGGCCTCTGCGCCCGTGCCTCTTCAGAAGCCTGCAGTGCTACAGGGAAAACTGTGCTTTAGTGGCAATAGGAACGCAAGCCGACTTTCTCCTGGAGGCAGGGTGACTTCAGGTAGGAGGTCCTGGTTGGAAGGCGAAGCCTAGTGTTTTTTTTTCAGTGCCAATCAGAGTAGGGAATGAGTGCGACTTCCACGGCATGTTGGAACCTGCTAGAACCGTGCCCGTGAACCTGTGGTAGTGCTGGGGAAATCAAGCTGTCCCAAGAAAGAGTGTACTGTTTTGCCCATCACTCGGCATACACAGTGTGAGTACGAAGGCCTACGGGCCTGGATGTTGTTTAGAAGAGCCAGGGGAGCCTGGGGGTACTCAGTGTTCTTGCAGGGAATAGGGTTTCCAGGCGAGGCACCTAGGTGTCCCGCAAAGCGTACTGGCGTTCAAATGCTGCAGAGCAGCGGCTACCGCCTCATGGAAACTGCTGCACGCCTCCGCTTCTGCAGAGCAATTCAGGGCCTTACCTCGAGGCAAGTCCTCACGTTGAGTGTCCCGTGAGCGACACCGCATGGTAGGATGCTGTCTTTCTCCTTGAGTAGAGAGACTTCAGGTACGAGGTCCTCTAAGAATTCTAAGCAGAGTGTTTTCTCATGGCAGCTCAAACGAGGGCAATGTCGAAGACTTCCAGGCCATGTTGGACTGCCTAGAAATGTGGTTCTGCTGTTGTTCGAGGGCTCTGGAAATGTAGCACGCCTGAAGTAACGTGCAGTGTGTTGCCCATCACTCGGCAGACACAGAGGGCCTCCGAGGGACCTATGGGCCTCGATGTTGCTCAGTAGGCCCACAGGGGTGTGGGGGTACTCAGTGATCTTGGAACGAAAACGATGCTCACCCGAGGGGCCTAGGAGTTCTCAAAGGGTACCTTCTTTAAAATAAAGCAGAACAGCGACTAAGAGCTCATGGGAAGACCTGCCTGCCTCCCGTTCTGCATGGCTACTCGGGGCCTTACCTCGAGGCAAGGACTCACGTTGAGATTCCCTTTAGCTCTAGAGCATTACAAGAAGAGAGCCACCCCGGCCATGGAAGCACCCTGTGTAGCCAGAGAAAACCCATTTTCTTCCCAGACCCATGCCTACGGCGTCCAGAGGCCTGACAACAGCAGAGAATTTCAGGGAGCTTCCAGGGAGCATGAATGGGGCTTTCCAAATGGAAAAGCAAGGCTAGTACCATCCCGCCCCCATTTCCATGGGCACACGCAGCATACATCCCTGTGGTTTCTGACAAGTCAAAAGAGACACAGAGCACACACTGGTTCCTTCCCTGAATCAACTTCTCGAGGCAGAGTGTTCTGCATCTAGTGAACGGCCTCAACCAAGGCACGCCCTAGCTAGGCCTCTGGGCCCGGGCCTCTTCAGAAGCCTGCAGTGCTACAGGAAAAACTGTGCTTTAGTGGCAATAGGAACGCAAGCCGACTTTCTCCTGGAGGCAGGGTGACTTCAGGTAGGAGGTCCTGGTTGGAAGGCGAAGCCTAGTGTTTTTTTTCAGTGCCAATCAGAGTAGGGAATGAGTGCGACTTCCACGGCATGTTGGAACCTGCTAGAACCGTGCCCGTGAACCTGTGGTAGTGCTGGGGAAATCAAGCTGTCCCAAGAAAGAGTGTACTGTTTTGCCCATCACTCGGCATACACAGTGTGAGTACGAAGGCCTACGGGCCTGGATGTTGTTTAGAAGAGCCAGGGGAGCCTGGGGGTACTCAGTGTTCTTGCAGGGAATAGGGTTTCCAGGCGAGGCACCTAGGTGTCCCGCAAAGCGTACTGGCGTTCAAATGCTGCAGAGCAGCGGCTACCGCCTCATGGAAACTGCTGCACGCCTCCGCTTCTGCAGAGCAATTCAGGGCCTTACATCGAGGCAAGTCCTCACGTTGAGTGTCCCGTGAGCGACACCGCATGGTAGGATGCTGTCTTTCTCCTTGAGTAGAGAGACTTCAGGTACGAGGTCCTCTAAGAATTCTAAGCAGAGTGTTTTCTCATGGCAGCTCAAACGAGGGCAATGTCGAAGACTTCCAGGCCATGTTGGACTGCCTAGAAATGTGGTTCTGCTGTTGTTCGAGGGCTCTGGAAATGTAGCACGCCTGAAGTAACGTGCAGTGTGTTGCCCATCACTCGGCAGACACAGAGGGCCTCCGAGGGACCTATGGGCCTCGATGTTGCTCAGTAGGCCCACAGGGGTGTGGGGGTACTCAGTGATCTTGGAACGAAAACGATGCTCACCCGAGGGGCCTAGGAGTTCTCAAAGGGTACCTTCTTTAAAATAAAGCAGAACAGCGACTAAGAGCTCATGGGAAGACCTGCCTGCCTCCCGTTCTGCATGGCTACTCGGGGCCTTACCTCGAGGCAAGGACTCACGTTGAGATTCCCTTTAGCTCTAGAGCATTACGAGAAGAGAGCCACCCCGGCCATGGAAGCACCCTGTGTAGCCAGAGAAAACCCATTTTCTTCCCAGACCCATGCCTACGGCGTCCAGAGGCCTGACAACAGCAGAGAATTTCAGGGAGCTTCCAGGGAGCATGAATGGGGCTTTCCAAATGGAAAAGCAAGGCTAGTACCATCCCGCCCCCATTTCCATGGGCACACGCAGCATACATCCCTGTGGTTTCTGACAAGTCAAAAGAGACACAGAGCACACACTGGTTCCTTCCCTGAATCAACTTCTCGAGGCAGAGTGTTCTGCATCTAGTGAACGGCCTCAACCAAGGCACGCCCTAGCTAGGCCTCTGGGCCCGTGCCTCTTCAGAAGCCTGCAGTGCTACAGGAAAAACTGTGCTTTAGTGGCAATAGGAACGCAAGCCGACTTTCTCCTGGAGGCAGGGTGACTTCAGGTAGGAGGTCCTGGTTGGAAGGCGAAGCCTAGTGTTTTTTTTTCAGTGCCAATCAGAGTAGGGAATGAGTGCGACTTCCACGGCATGTTGGAACCTGCTAGAACCGTGCCCGTGAACCTGTGGTAGTGCTGGGGAAATCAAGCTGTCCCAAGAAAGAGTGTACTGTTTTGCCCATCACTCGGCATACACAG
The DNA here is from genome assembly GCF_028564815.1 of Eubalaena glacialis. Lineage (NCBI taxonomy): Eukaryota > Metazoa > Chordata > Mammalia > Artiodactyla > Balaenidae > Eubalaena > Eubalaena glacialis. Next base: position 75,768 of record NW_026871531.1, read on the forward strand.
TGTGAGTACGAAGGCCTACGGGCCTGGATGTTGTTTAGAAGAGCCAGGGGAGCCTGGGGGTACTCAGTGTTCTTGCAGGGAATAGGGTTTCCAGGCGAGGCACCTAGGTGTCCCGCAAAGCGTACTGGCGTTCAAATGCTGCAGAGCAGCGGCTACCGCCTCATGGAAACTGCTGCACGCCTCCGCTTCTGCAGAGCAATTCAGGGCCTTACCTCGAGGCAAGTCCTCACGTTGAGTGTCCCGTGAGCGACACCGCATGGTAGGATGCTGTCTTTCTCCTTGAGTAGAGAGACTTCAGGTACGAGGTCCTCTAAGAATTCTAAGCAGAGTGTTTTCTCATGGCAGCTCAAACGAGGGCAATGTCGAAGACTTCCAGGCCATGTTGGACTGCCTAGAAATGTGGTTCTGCTGTTGTTCGAGGGCTCTGGAAATGTAGCACGCCTGAAGTAACGTGCAGTGTGTTGCCCATCACTCGGCAGACACAGAGGGCCTCCGAGGGACCTATGGGCCTCGATGTTGCTCAGTAGGCCCACAGGGGTGTGGGGGTACTCAGTGATCTCGGAACGAAAACGATGCTCACCCGAGGGGCCTAGGAGTTCTCAAAGGGTACCTTCTTTAAAATAAAGCAGAACAGCGACTAAGAGCTCATGGGAAGAGCTGCCTGCCTCCTGTTCTGCATGGCTACTCGGGGCCTTACCTCGAGGCAAGGACTCACGTTGAGATTCCCTTTAGCTCTAGAGCATGGCTAGATGAGCCCCACCCCGGCCATGGAAGCACCCTGTGTAGCCAGAGAAAACCCATTTTCTTCCCAGACCCATGCCTACAGCGTCCAGAGGCCTGACAACAGCAGAGAATTTCAGGGAGCTTCCAGGGAGCATGAATGGGGCTTTCCAAATGGAAAAGCAAGGCTAGTACCATCCCGCCCCCATTTCCATGGGCACACGCAGCATACATCCCTGTGGTTTCTGACAAGTCAAAAGAGACACAGAGCACACACTTCGTCCTTCCCTGAATCAACTCCTCGAGGCAGGGTGTTCTGCATGTAGTGAACGGCCTCAACCAAGGCACGCCCTAGCTAGGCCTCTGCGCCCGTGCCTCTTCAGAAGCCTGCAGTGCTACAGGGAAAACTGTGCTTTAGTGGCAATAGGAACGCAAGCCGACTTTCTCCTGGAGGCAGGGTGACTTCAGGTAGGAGGTCCTGGTTGGAAGGCGAAGCCTAGTGTTTTTTTTTCAGTGCCAATCAGAGTAGGGAATGAGTGCGACTTCCACGGCATGTTGGAACCTGCTAGAACCGTGCCCGTGAACCTGTGGTAGTGCTGGGGAAATCAAGCTGTCCCAAGAAAGAGTGTACTGTTTTGCCCATCACTCGGCATACACAGTGTGAGTACGAAGGCCTACGGGCCTGGATGTTGTTTAGAAGAGCCAGGGGAGCCTGGGGGTACTCAGTGTTCTTGCAGGGAATAGGGTTTCCAGGCGAGGCACCTAGGTGTCCCGCAAAGCGTACTGGCGTTCAAATGCTGCAGAGCAGCGGCTACCGCCTCATGGAAACTGCTGCACGCCTCCGCTTCTGCAGAGCAATTCAGGGCCTTACCTCGAGGCAAGTCCTCACGTTGAGTGTCCCGTGAGCGACACCGCATGGTAGGATGCTGTCTTTCTCCTTGAGTAGAGAGACTTCAGGTACGAGGTCCTCTAAGAATTCTAAGCAGAGTGTTTTCTCATGGCAGCTCAAACGAGGGCAATGTCGAAGACTTCCAGGCCATGTTGGACTGCCTAGAAATGTGGTTCTGCTGTTGTTCGAGGGCTCTGGAAATGTAGCACGCCTGAAGTAACGTGCAGTGTGTTGCCCATCACTCGGCAGACACAGAGGGCCTCCGAGGGACCTATGGGCCTCGATGTTGCTCAGTAGGCCCACAGGGGTGTGGGGGTACTCAGTGATCTTGGAACGAAAACGATGCTCACCCGAGGGGCCTAGGAGTTCTCAAAGGGTACCTTCTTTAAAATAAAGCAGAACAGCGACTAAGAGCTCATGGGAAGACCTGCCTGCCTCCCGTTCTGCATGGCTACTCGGGGCCTTACCTCGAGGCAAGGACTCACGTTGAGATTCCCTTTAGCTCTAGAGCATGGCTAGATGAGCCCCACCCCGGCCATGGAAGCACCCTGTGTAGCCAGAGAAAACCCATTTTCTTCCCAGACCCATGCCTACGGCGTCCAGAGGCCTGACAACAGCAGAGAATTTCAGGGAGCTTCCAGGGAGCATGAATGGGGCTTTCCAAATGGAAAAGCAAGGCTAGTACCATCCCGCCCCCATTTCCATGGGCACACGCAGCATACATCCCTGTGGTTTCTGACAAGTCAAAAGAGACACAGAGCACACACTGGTTCCTTCCCTGAATCAACTTCTCGAGGCAGAGTGTTCTGCATCTAGTGAACGGCCTCAACCAAGGCACGCCCTAGCTAGGCCTCTGGGCCCGTGCCTCTTCAGAAGCCTGCAGTGCTACAGGAAAAACTGTGCTTTAGTGGCAATAGGAACGCAAGCCGACTTTCTCCTGGAGGCAGGGTGACTTCAGGTAGGAGGTCCTGGTTGGAAGGCGAAGCCTAGTGTTTTTTTTCAGTGCCAATCAGAGTAGGGAATGAGTGCGACTTCCACGGCATGTTGGAACCTGCTAGAACCGTGCCCGTGAACCTGTGGTAGTGCTGGGGAAATCAAGCTGTCCCAAGAAAGAGTGTACTGTTTTGCCCATCACTCGGCATACACAGTGTGAGTACGAAGGCCTACGGGCCTGGATGTTGTTTGGAAGAGCCAGGGGAGCCTGGGGGTACTCAGTGTTCTTGCAGGGAATAGGGTTTCCAGGCGAGGCACCTAGGTGTCCCGCAAAGCGTACTGGCGTTCAAATGCTGCAGAGCAGCGGCTACCGCCTCATGGAAACTGCTGCACGCCTCCGCTTCTGCAGAGCAATTCAGGGCCTTACCTCGAGGCAAGTCCTCACGTTGAGTGTCCCGTGAGCGACACCGCATGGTAGGATGCTGTCTTTCTCCTTGAGTAGAGAGACTTCAGGTACGAGGTCCTCTAAGAATTCTAAGCAGAGTGTTTTCTCATGGCAGCTCAAACGAGGGCAATGTCGAAGACTTCCAGGCCATGTTGGACTGCCTAGAAATGTGGTTCTGCTGTTGTTCGAGGGCTCTGGAAATGTAGCACGCCTGAAGTAACGTGCAGTGTGTTGCCCATCACTCGGCAGACACAGAGGGCCTCCGAGGGACCTATGGGCCTCGATGTTGCTCAGTAGGCCCACAGGGGTGTGGGGGTACTCAGTGATCTTGGAACGAAAACGATGCTCACCCGAGGGGCCTAGGAGTTCTCAAAGGGTACCTTCTTTAAAATAAAGCAGAACAGCGACTAAGAGCTCATGGGAAGACCTGCCTGCCTCCCGTTCTGCATGGCTACTCGGGGCCTTACCTCGAGGCAAGGACTCACGTTGAGATTCCCTTTAGCTCTAGAGCATGGCTAGATGAGCCCCACCCCGGCCATGGAAGCACCCTGTGTAGCCAGAGAAAACCCATTTTCTTCCCAGACCCATGCCTACGGCGTCCAGAGGCCTGACAACAGCAGAGAATTTCAGGGAGCTTCCAGGGAGCATGAATGGGGCTTTCCAAATGGAAAAGCAAGGCTAGTACCATCCCGCCCCCATTTCCATGGGCACACGCAGCATACATCCCTGTGGTTTCTGACAAGTCAAAAGAGACACAGAGCACACACTGGTTCCTTCCCTGAATCAACTTCTCGAGGCAGAGTGTTCTGCATCTAGTGAACGGCCTCAACCAAGGCACGCCCTAGCTAGGCCTCTGGGCCCGTGCCTCTTCAGAAGCCTGCAGTGCTACAGGAAAAACTGTGCTTTAGTGGCAATAGGAACGCAAGCCGACTTTCTCCTGGAGGCAGGGTGACTTCAGGTAGGAGGTCCTGGTTGGAAGGCGAAGCCTAGTGTTTTTTTTCAGTGCCAATCAGAGTAGGGAATGAGTGCGACTTCCACGGCATGTTGGAACCTGCTAGAACCGTGCCCGTGAACCTGTGGTAGTGCTGGGGAAATCAAGCTGTCCCAAGAAAGAGTGTACTGTTTTGCCCATCACTCGGCATACACAGTGTGAGTACGAAGGCCTACGGGCCTGGATGTTGTTTGGAAGAGCCAGGGGAGCCTGGGGGTACTCAGTGTTCTTGCAGGGAATAGGGTTTCCAGGCGAGGCACCTAGGTGTCCCGCAAAGCGTACTGGCGTTCAAATGCTGCAGAGCAGCGGCTACCGCCTCATGGAAACTGCTGCACGCCTCCGCTTCTGCAGAGCAATTCAGGGCCTTACCTCGAGGCAAGTCCTCACGTTGAGTGTCCCGTGAGCGACACCGCATGGTAGGATGCTGTCTTTCTCCTTGAGTAGAGAGACTTCAGGTACGAGGTCCTCTAAGAATTCTAAGCAGAGTGTTTTCTCATGGCAGCTCAAACGAGGGCAATGTCGAAGACTTCCAGGCCATGTTGGACTGCCTAGAAATGTGGTTCTGCTGTTGTTCGAGGGCTCTGGAAATGTAGCACGCCTGAAGTAACGTGCAGTGTGTTGCCCATCACTCGGCAGACACAGAGGGCCTCCGAGGGACCTATGGGCCTCGATGTTGCTCAGTAGGCCCACAGGGGTGTGGGGGTACTCAGTGATCTTGGAACGAAAACGATGCTCACCCGAGGGGCCTAGGAGTTCTCAAAGGGTACCTTCTTTAAAATAAAGCAGAACAGCGACTAAGAGCTCATGGGAAGACCTGCCTGCCTCCCGTTCTGCATGGCTACTCGGGGCCTTACCTCGAGGCAAGGACTCACGTTGAGATTCCCTTTAGCTCTAGAGCATGGCTAGATGAGCCCCACCCCGGCCATGGAAGCACCCTGTGTAGCCAGAGAAAACCCATTTTCTTCCCAGACCCATGCCTACAGCGTCCAGAGGCCTGACAACAGCAGAGAATTTCAGGGAGCTTCCAGGGAGCATGAATGGGGCTTTCCAAATGGAAAAGCAAGGCTAGTACCATCCCGCCCCCATTTCCATGGGCACACGCAGCATACATCCCTGTGGTTTCTGACAAGTCAAAAGAGACACAGAGCACACACTGGTTCCTTCCCTGAATCAACTTCTCGAGGCAGAGTGTTCTGCATCTAGTGCACGGCCTCAACCAAGGCACGCCCTAGCTAGGCCTCTTGGCCCGGGCCTCTTCAGAAGCCTGCAGTGCTACAGGAAGAACTGTGCTTTAGTGGCAATAGGCAAGCAATCCGCCTTTCTCCTGGAGGCAGGGTGACTTCAGGTAGGAGGTCCTGGTTGGAAGGCGAAGCCTAGTGTTTTTTTTCAGTGCCAATCAGAGTAGGGAATGAGTGCGACTTCCACGGCATGTTGGAACCTGCTAGAACCGTGCCCGTGAACCTGTGGTAGTGCTGGGGAAATCAAGCTGTCCCAAGAAAGAGTGTACTGTTTTGCCCATCACTCGGCATACACAGTGTGAGTACGAAGGCCTACGGGCCTGGATGTTGTTTAGAAGAGCCAGGGGAGCCTGGGGGTACTCAGTGTTCTTGCAGGGAATAGGGTTTCCAGGCGAGGCACCTAGGTGTCCCGCAAAGCGTACTGGCGTTCAAATGCTGCAGAGCAGCGACTACGGCCTCATGGGAACTGCTGCACGCCTCCGCTTCTGCAGAGCAATTCAGGGCCTTACCTCGAGGCAAGTCCTCACGTTGAGTGTCCCGTGAGCGACACCGCATGGTAGGATGCTGTCTTTCTCCTTGAGTAGAGAGACTTCAGGTACGAGGTCCTCTAAGAATTCTAAGCAGAGTGTTTTCTCATGGCAGCTCAAACGAGGGCAATGTCGAAGACTTCCAGGCCATGTTGGACTGCCTAGAAATGTGGTTCTGCTGTTGTTCGAGGGCTCTGGAAATGTAGCACGCCTGAAGTAACGTGCAGTGTGTTGCCCATCACTCGGCAGACACAGAGGGCCTCCGAGGGACCTATGGGCCTCGATGTTGCTCAGTAGGCCCACAGGGGTGTGGGGGTACTCAGTGATCTTGGAACGAAAACGATGCTCACCCGAGGGGCCTAGGAGTTCTCAAAGGGTACCTTCTTTAAAATAAAGCAGAACAGCGACTAAGAGCTCATGGGAAGACCTGCCTGCCTCCCGTTCTGCATGGCTACTCGGGGCCTTACCTCGAGGCAAGGACTCACGTTGAGATTCCCTTTAGCTCTAGAGCATGGCTAGATGAGCCCCACCCCGGCCATGGAAGCACCCTGTGTAGCCAGAGAAAACCCATTTTCTTCCCAGACCCATGCCTACGGCGTCCAGAGGCCTGACAACAGCAGAGAATTTCAGGGAGCTTCCAGGGAGCATGAATGGGGCTTTCCAAATGGAAAAGCAAGGCTAGTACCATCCCGCCCCCATTTCCATGGGCACACGCAGCATACATCCCTGTGGTTTCTGACAAGTCAAAAGAGACACAGAGCACACACTGGTTCCTTCCCTGAATCAACTTCTCGAGGCAGAGTGTTCTGCATCTAGTGAACGGCCTCAACCAAGGCACGCCCTAGCTAGGCCTCTGGGCCCGTGCCTCTTCAGAAGCCTGCAGTGCTACAGGAAAAACTGTGCTTTAGTGGCAATAGGAACGCAAGCCGACTTTCTCCTGGAGGCAGGGTGACTTCAGGTAGGAGGTCCTGGTTGGAAGGCGAAGCCTAGTGTTTTTTTTCAGTGCCAATCAGAGTAGGGAATGAGTGCGACTTCCACGGCATGTTGGAACCTGCTAGAACCGTGCCCGTGAACCTGTGGTAGTGCTGGGGAAATCAAGCTGTCCCAAGAAAGAGTGTACTGTTTTGCCCATCACTCGGCATACACAGTGTGAGTACGAAGGCCTACGGGCCTGGATGTTGTTTGGAAGAGCCAGGGGAGCCTGGGGGTACTCAGTGTTCTTGCAGGGAATAGGGTTTCCAGGCGAGGCACCTAGGTGTCCCGCAAAGCGTACTGGCGTTCAAATGCTGCAGAGCAGCGGCTACCGCCTCATGGAAACTGCTGCACGCCTCCGCTTCTGCAGAGCAATTCAGGGCCTTACCTCGAGGCAAGTCCTCACGTTGAGTGTCCCGTGAGCGACACCGCATGGTAGGATGCTGTCTTTCTCCTTGAGTAGAGAGACTTCAGGTACGAGGTCCTCTAAGAATTCTAAGCAGAGTGTTTTCTCATAGCAGCTCAAACGAGGGCAATGTCGAAGACTTCCAGGCCATGTTGGACTGCCTAGAAATGTGGTTCTGCTGTTGTTCGAGGGCTCTGGAAATGTAGCACGCCTGAAGTAACGTGCAGTGTGTTGCCCATCACTCGGCAGACACAGAGGGCCTCCGAGGGACCTATGGGCCTCGATGTTGCTCAGTAGGCCCACAGGGGTGTGGGGGTACTCAGTGATCTTGGAACGAAAACGATGCTCACCCGAGGGGCCTAGGAGTTCTCAAAGGGTACCTTCTTTAAAATAAAGCAGAACAGCGACTAAGAGCTCATGGGAAGACCTGCCTGCCTCCCGTTCTGCATGGCTACTCGGGGCCTTACCTCGAGGCAAGGACTCACGTTGAGATTCCCTTTAGCTCTAGAGCATGGCTAGATGAGCCCCACCCCGGCCATGGAAGCACCCTGTGTAGCCAGAGAAAACCCATTTTCTTCCCAGACCCATGCCTACAGCGTCCAGAGGCCTGACAACAGCAGAGAATTTCAGGGAGCTTCCAGGGAGCATGAATGGGGCTTTCCAAATGGAAAAGCAAGGCTAGTACCATCCCGCCCCCATTTCCATGGGCACACGCAGCATACATCCCTGTGGTTTCTGACAAGTCAAAAGAGACACAGAGCACACACTGGTTCCTTCCCTGAATCAACTTCTCGAGGCAGAGTGTTCTGCATCTAGTGCACGGCCTCAACCAAGGCACGCCCTAGCTAGGCCTCTGGGCCCGGGCCTCTTCAGAAGCCTGCAGTGCTACAGGAAGAACTGTGCTTTAGTGGCAATAGGCAAGCAATCCGCCTTTCTCCTGGAGGCAGGGTGACTTCAGGTAGGAGGTCCTGGTTGGAAGGCGAAGCCTAGTGTTTTTTTTCAGTGCCAATCAGAGTAGGGAATGAGTGCGACTTCCACGGCATGTTGGAACCTGCTAGAACCGTGCCCGTGAACCTGTGGTAGTGCTGGGGAAATCAAGCTGTCCCAAGAAAGAGTGTACTGTTTTGCCCATCACTCGGCATACACAGTGTGAGTACGAAGGCCTACGGGCCTGGATGTTGTTTAGAAGAGCCAGGGGAGCCTGGGGGTACTCAGTGTTCTTGCAGGGAATAGGGTTTCCAGGCGAGGCACCTAGGTGTCCCGCAAAGCGTACTGGCGTTCAAATGCTGCAGAGCAGCGACTACGGCCTCATGGGAACTGCTGCACGCCTCCGCTTCTGCAGAGCAATTCAGGGCCTTACCTCGAGGCAAGTCCTCACGTTGAGTGTCCCGTGAGCGACACCGCATGGTAGGATGCTGACTTTCTCCTTGAGTAGAGAGACTTCAGGTACGAGGTCCTCTAAGAATTCTAAGCAGAGTGTTTTCTCATGGCAGCTCAAACGAGGGCAATGTCGAAGACTTCCAGGCCATGTTGGACTGCCTAGAAATGTGGTTCTGCTGTTGTTCGAGGGCTCTGGAAATGTAGCACGCCTGAAGTAACGTGCAGTGTGTTGCCCATCACTCGGCAGACACAGAGGGCCTCTGAGGGACCTATGGGCCTCGATGTTGCTCAGTAGGACCACACGGGTGTGGGGGTACTCAGTGATCTTGGAACGAAAATGATGCTCACCTGAGGGGCCTAGGAGTTCTCAAAGGGTACCTTCTTTAAAATAAAGCAGAACAGCGACTAAGAGCTCATGGGAAGACCTGCCTGCCTCCCGTTCTGCATGGCTACTCGGGGCCTTACCTCGAGGCAAGGACTCACGTTGAGATTCCCTTTAGCTCTAGAGCATTACAAGAAGAGAGCCACCCCGGCCATGGAAGCACCCTGTGTAGCCAGAGAAAACCCATTTTCTTCCCAGACCCATGCCTACGGCGTCCAGAGGCCTGACAACAGCAGAGAATTTCAGGGAGCTTCCAGGGAGCATGAATGGGGCTTTCCAAATGGAAAAGCAAGGCTAGTACCATCCCGCCCCCATTTCCATGGACACACGCAGCATACATCCCTGTGGTTTCTGACAAGTCAAAAGAGACACAGAGCACACACTGGTTCCTTCCCTGAATCAACTTCTCGAGGCAGAGTGTTCTGCATCTAGTGAACGGCCTCAACCAAGGCACGCCCTAGCTAGGCCTCTGGGCCCGTGCCTCTTCAGAAGCCTGCAGTGCTACAGGAAAAACTGTGCTTTAGTGGCAATAGGAACGCAAGCCGACTTTCTCCTGGAGGCAGGGTGACTTCAGGTAGGAGGTCCTGGTTGGAAGGCGAAGCCTAGTGTTTTTTTTTCAGTGCCAATCAGAGTAGGGAATGAGTGCGACTTCCACGGCATGTTGGAACCTGCTAGAACCGTGCCCGTGAACCTGTGGTAGTGCTGGGGAAATCAAGCTGTCCCAAGAAAGAGTGTACTGTTTTGCCCATCACTCGGCATACACAGTGTGAGTACGAAGGCCTACGGGCCTGGATGTTGTTTAGAAGAGCCAGGGGAGCCTGGGGGTACTCAGTGTTCTTGCAGGGAATAGGGTTTCCAGGCGAGGCACCTAGGTGTCCCGCAAAGCGTACTGGCGTTCAAATGCTGCAGAGCAGCGGCTACCGCCTCATGGAAACTGCTGCACGCCTCCGCTTCTGCAGAGCAATTCAGGGCCTTACCTCGAGGCAAGTCCTCACGTTGAGTGTCCCGTGAGCGACACCGCATGGTAGGATGCTGTCTTTCTCCTTGAGTAGAGAGACTTCAGGTACGAGGTCCTCTAAGAATTCTAAGCAGAGTGTTTTCTCATGGCAGCTCAAACGAGGGCAATGTCGAAGACTTCCAGGCCATGTTGGACTGCCTAGAAATGTGGTTCTGCTGTTGTTCGAGGGCTCTGGAAATGTAGCACGCCTGAAGTAACGTGCAGTGTGTTGCCCATCACTCGGCAGACACAGAGGGCCTCCGAGGGACCTATGGGCCTCGATGTTGCTCAGTAGGCCCACAGGGGTGTGGGGGTACTCAGTGATCTCGGAACGAAAACGATGCTCACCCGAGGGGCCTAGGAGTTCTCAAAGGGTACCTTCTTTAAAATAAAGCAGAACAGCGACTAAGAGCTCATGGGAAGAGCTGCCTGCCTCCTGTTCTGCATGGCTACTCGGGGCCTTACCTCGAGGCAAGGACTCACGTTGAGATTCCCTTTAGCTCTAGAGCATGGCTAGATGAGCCCCACCCCGGCCATGGAAGCACCCTGTGTAGCCAGAGAAAACCCATTTTCTTCCCAGACCCATGCCTACAGCGTCCAGAGGCCTGACAACAGCAGAGAATTTCAGGGAGCTTCCAGGGAGCATGAATGGGGCTTTCCAAATGGAAAAGCAAGGCTAGTACCATCCCGCCCCCATTTCCATGGGCACACGCAGCATACATCCCTGTGGTTTCTGACAAGTCAAAAGAGACACAGAGCACACACTTCGTCCTTCCCTGAATCAACTCCTCGAGGCAGGGTGTTCTGCATGTAGTGAACGGCCTCAACCAAGGCACGCCCTAGCTAGGCCTCTGCGCCCGTGCCTCTTCAGAAGCCTGCAGTGCTACAGGGAAAACTGTGCTTTAGTGGCAATAGGAACGCAAGCCGACTTTCTCCTGGAGGCAGGGTGACTTCAGGTAGGAGGTCCTGGTTGGAAGGCGAAGCCTAGTGTTTTTTTTTCAGTGCCAATCAGAGTAGGGAATGAGTGCGACTTCCACGGCATGTTGGAACCTGCTAGAACCGTGCCCGTGAACCTGTGGTAGTGCTGGGGAAATCAAGCTGTCCCAAGAAAGAGTGTACTGTTTTGCCCATCACTCGGCATACACAGTGTGAGTACGAAGGCCTACGGGCCTGGATGTTGTTTAGAAGAGCCAGGGGAGCCTGGGGGTACTCAGTGTTCTTGCAGGGAATAGGGTTTCCAGGCGAGGCACCTAGGTGTCCCGCAAAGCGTACTGGCGTTCAAATGCTGCAGAGCAGCGGCTACCGCCTCATGGAAACTGCTGCACGCCTCCGCTTCTGCAGAGCAATTCAGGGCCTTACCTCGAGGCAAGTCCTCACGTTGAGTGTCCCGTGAGCGACACCGCATGGTAGGATGCTGTCTTTCTCCTTGAGTAGAGAGACTTCAGGTACGAGGTCCTCTAAGAATTCTAAGCAGAGTGTTTTCTCATGGCAGCTCAAACGAGGGCAATGTCGAAGACTTCCAGGCCATGTTGGACTGCCTAGAAATGTGGTTCTGCTGTTGTTCGAGGGCTCTGGAAATGTAGCACGCCTGAAGTAACGTGCAGTGTGTTGCCCATCACTCGGCAGACACAGAGGGCCTCCGAGGGACCTATGGGCCTCGATGTTGCTCAGTAGGCCCACAGGGGTGTGGGGGTACTCAGTGATCTTGGAACGAAAACGATGCTCACCCGAGGGGCCTAGGAGTTCTCAAAGGGTACCTTCTTTAAAATAAAGCAGAACAGCGACTAAGAGCTCATGGGAAGACCTGCCTGCCTCCCGTTCTGCATGGCTACTCGGGGCCTTACCTCGAGGCAAGGACTCACGTTGAGATTCCCTTTAGCTCTAGAGCATGGCTAGATGAGCCCCACCCCGGCCATGGAAGCACCCTGTGTAGCCAGAGAAAACCCATTTTCTTCCCAGACCCATGCCTACGGCGTCCAGAGGCCTGACAACAGCAGAGAATTTCAGGGAGCTTCCAGGGAGCATGAATGGGGCTTTCCAAATGGAAAAGCAAGGCTAGTACCATCCCGCCCCCATTTCCATGGGCACACGCAGCATACATCCCTGTGGTTTCTGACAAGTCAAAAGAGACACAGAGCACACACTGGTTCCTTCCCTGAATCAACTTCTCGAGGCAGAGTGTTCTGCATCTAGTGAACGGCCTCAACCAAGGCACGCCCTAGCTAGGCCTCTGGGCCCGGGCCTCTTCAGAAGCCTGCAGTGCTACAGGAAAAACTGTGCTTTAGTGGCAATAGGAACGCAAGCCGACTTTCTCCTGGAGGCAGGGTGACTTCAGGTAGGAGGTCCTGGTTGGAAGGCGAAGCCTAGTGTTTTTTTTCAGTGCCAATCAGAGTAGGGAATGAGTGCGACTTCCACGGCATGTTGGAACCTGCTAGAACCGTGCCCGTGAACCTGTGGTAGTGCTGGGGAAATCAAGCTGTCCCAAGAAAGAGTGTACTGTTTTGCCCATCACTCGGCATACACAGTGTGAGTACGAAGGCCTACGGGCCTGGATGTTGTTTAGAAGAGCCAGGGGAGCCTGGGGGTACTCAGTGTTCTTGCAGGGAATAGGGTTTCCAGGCGAGGCACCTAGGTGTCCCGCAAAGCGTACTGGCGTTCAAATGCTGCAGAGCAGCGGCTACCGCCTCATGGAAACTGCTGCACGCCTCCGCTTCTGCAGAGCAATTCAGGGCCTTACATCGAGGCAAGTCCTCACGTTGAGTGTCCCGTGAGCGACACCGCATGGTAGGATGCTGTCTTTCTCCTTGAGTAGAGAGACTTCAGGTACGAGGTCCTCTAAGAATTCTAAGCAGAGTGTTTTCTCATGGCAGCTCAAACGAGGGCAATGTCGAAGACTTCCAGGCCATGTTGGACTGCCTAGAAATGTGGTTCTGCTGTTGTTCGAGGGCTCTGGAAATGTAGCACGCCTGAAGTAACGTGCAGTGTGTTGCCCATCACTCGGCAGACACAGAGGGCCTCCGAGGGACCTATGGGCCTCGATGTTGCTCAGTAGGCCCACAGGGGTGTGGGGGTACTCAGTGATCTTGGAACGAAAACGATGCTCACCCGAGGGGCCTAGGAGTTCTCAAAGGGTACCTTCTTTAAAATAAAGCAGAACAGCGACTAAGAGCTCATGGGAAGACCTGCCTGCCTCCCGTTCTGCATGGCTACTCGGGGCCTTACCTCGAGGCAAGGACTCACGTTGAGATTCCCTTTAGCTCTAGAGCATTACGAGAAGAGAGCCACCCCGGCCATGGAAGCACCCTGTGTAGCCAGAGAAAACCCATTTTCTTCCCAGACCCATGCCTACGGCGTCCAGAGGCCTGACAACAGCAGAGAATTTCAGGGAGCTTCCAGGGAGCATGAATGGGGCTTTCCAAATGGAAAAGCAAGGCTAGTACCATCCCGCCCCCATTTCCATGGGCACACGCAGCATACATCCCTGTGGTTTCTGACAAGTCAAAAGAGACACAGAGCACACACTGGTTCCTTCCCTGAATCAACTTCTCGAGGCAGAGTGTTCTGCATCTAGTGAACGGCCTCAACCAAGGCACGCCCTAGCTAGGCCTCTGGGCCCGTGCCTCTTCAGAAGCCTGCAGTGCTACAGGAAAAACTGTGCTTTAGTGGCAATAGGAACGCAAGCCGACTTTCTCCTGGAGGCAGGGTGACTTCAGGTAGGAGGTCCTGGTTGGAAGGCGAAGCCTAGTGTTTTTTTTTCAGTGCCAATCAGAGTAGGGAATGAGTGCGACTTCCACGGCATGTTGGAACCTGCTAGAACCGTGCCCGTGAACCTGTGGTAGTGCTGGGGAAATCAAGCTGTCCCAAGAAAGAGTGTACTGTTTTGCCCATCACTCGGCATACACAGTGTGAGTACGAAGGCCTACGGGCCTGGATGTTGTTTAGAAGAGCCAGGGGAGCCTGGGGGTACTCAGTGTTCTTGCAGGGAATAGGGTTTCCAGGCGAGGCACCTAGGTGTCCCGCAAAGCGTACTGGCGTTCAAATGCTGCAGAGCAGCGACTACGGCCTCATGGAAACTGCTGCACGCCTCCGCTTCTGCAGAGCAATTCAGGGCCTTACCTCGAGGCAAGTCCTCACGTTGAGTGTCCCGTGAGCGACACCGCATGGTAGGATGCTGACTTTCTCCTTGAGTAGAGAGACTTCAGGTACGAGGTCCTCTAAGAATTCTAAGCAGAGTGTTTTCTCATGGCAGCTCAAACGAGGGCAATGTCGAAGACTTCCAGGCCATGTTGGACTGCCTAGAAATGTGGTTCTGCTGTTGTTCGAGGGCTCTGGAAATGTAGCACGCCTGAAGTAACGTGCAGTGTGTTGCCCATCACTCGGCAGACACAGAGGGCCTCTGAGGGACCTATGGGCCTCGATGTTGCTCAGTAGGACCACACGGGTGTGGGGGTACTCAGTGATCTTGGAACGAAAATGATGCTCACCCGAGGGGCCTAGGAGTTCTCAAAGGGTACCTTCTTTAAAATAAAGCAGAACAGCGACTAAGAGCTCATGGGAAGACCTGCCTGCCTCCCGTTCTGCATGGCTACTCGGGGCCTTACCTCGAGGCAAGGACTCACGTTGAGATTCCCTTTAGCTCTAGAGCATTACAAGAAGAGAGCCACCCCGGCCATGGAAGCACCCTGTGTAGCCAGAGAAAACCCATTTTCTTCCCAGACCCATGCCTACAGCGTCCAGAGGCCTGACAACAGCAGAGAATTTCAGGGAGCTTCCAGGGAGCATGAATGGGGCTTTCCAAATGGAAAAGCAAGGCTAGTACCATCCCGCCCCCATTTCCATGGGCACACGCAGCATACATCCCTGTGGTTTCTGACAAGTCAAAAGAGACACAGAGCACACACTGGTTCCTTCCCTGAATCAACTTCTCGAGGCAGAGTGTTCTGCATCTAGTGAACGGCCTCAACCAAGGCACGCCCTAGCTAGGCCTCTGGGCCCGTGCCTCTTCAGAAGCCTGCAGTGCTACAGGAAAAACTGTGCTTTAGTGGCAATAGGAACGCAAGCCGACTTTCTCCTGGAGGCAGGGTGACTTCAGGTAGGAGGTCCTGGTTGGAAGGCGAAGCCTAGTGTTTTTTTTTCAGTGCCAATCAGAGTAGGGAATGAGTGCGACTTCCACGGCATGTTGGAACCTGCTAGAACCGTGCCCGTGAACCTGTGGTAGTGCTGGGGAAATCAAGCTGTCCCAAGAAAGAGTGTACTGTTTTGCCCATCACTCGGCATACACAGTGTGAGTACGAAGGCCTACGGGCCTGGATGTTGTTTAGAAGAGCCAGGGGAGCCTGGGGGTACTCAGTGTTCTTGCAGGGAATAGGGTTTCCAGGCGAGGCACCTAGGTGTCCCGCAAAGCGTACTGGCGTTCAAATGCTGCAGAGCAGCGGCTACCGCCTCATGGAAACTGCTGCACGCCTCCGCTTCTGCAGAGCAATTCAGGGCCTTACCTCGAGGCAAGTCCTCACGTTGAGTGTCCCGTGAGCGACACCGCATGGTAGGATGCTGTCTTTCTCCTTGAGTAGAGAGACTTCAGGTACGAGGTCCTCTAAGAATTCTAAGCAGAGTGTTTTCTCATGGCAGCTCAAACGAGGGCAATGTCGAAGACTTCCAGGCCATGTTGGACTGCCTAGAAATGTGGTTCTGCTGTTGTTCGAGGGCTCTGGAAATGTAGCACGCCTGAAGTAACGTGCAGTGTGTTGCCCATCACTCGGCAGACACAGAGGGCCTCCGAGGGACCTATGGGCCTCGATGTTGCTCAGTAGGCCCACAGGGGTGTGGGGGTACTCAGTGATCTCGGAACGAAAACGATGCTCACCCGAGGGGCCTAGGAGTTCTCAAAGGGTACCTTCTTTAAAATAAAGCAGAACAGCGACTAAGAGCTCATGGGAAGAGCTGCCTGCCTCCTGTTCTGCATGGCTACTCGGGGCCTTACCTCGAGGCAAGGACTCACGTTGAGATTCCCTTTAGCTCTAGAGCATGGCTAGATGAGCCCCACCCCGGCCATGGAAGCACCCTGTGTAGCCAGAGAAAACCCATTTTCTTCCCAGACCCATGCCTACAGCGTCCAGAGGCCTGACAACAGCAGAGAATTTCAGGGAGCTTCCAGGGAGCATGAATGGGGCTTTCCAAATGGAAAAGCAAGGCTAGTACCATCCCGCCCCCATTTCCATGGGCACACGCAGCATACATCCCTGTGGTTTCTGACAAGTCAAAAGAGACACAGAGCACACACTTCGTCCTTCCCTGAATCAACTCCTCGAGGCAGGGTGTTCTGCATGTAGTGAACGGCCTCAACCAAGGCACGCCCTAGCTAGGCCTCTGCGCCCGTGCCTCTTCAGAAGCCTGCAGTGCTACAGGGAAAACTGTGCTTTAGTGGCAATAGGAACGCAAGCCGACTTTCTCCTGGAGGCAGGGTGACTTCAGGTAGGAGGTCCTGGTTGGAAGGCGAAGCCTAGTGTTTTTTTTTCAGTGCCAATCAGAGTAGGGAATGAGTGCGACTTCCACGGCATGTTGGAACCTGCTAGAACCGTGCCCGTGAACCTGTGGTAGTGCTGGGGAAATCAAGCTGTCCCAAGAAAGAGTGTACTGTTTTGCCCATCACTCGGCATACACAGTGTGAGTACGAAGGCCTACGGGCCTGGATGTTGTTTAGAAGAGCCAGGGGAGCCTGGGGGTACTCAGTGTTCTTGCAGGGAATAGGGTTTCCAGGCGAGGCACCTAGGTGTCCCGCAAAGCGTACTGGCGTTCAAATGCTGCAGAGCAGCGGCTACCGCCTCATGGAAACTGCTGCACGCCTCCGCTTCTGCAGAGCAATTCAGGGCCTTACCTCGAGGCAAGTCCTCACGTTGAGTGTCCCGTGAGCGACACCGCATGGTAGGATGCTGTCTTTCTCCTTGAGTAGAGAGACTTCAGGTACGAGGTCCTCTAAGAATTCTAAGCAGAGTGTTTTCTCATGGCAGCTCAAACGAGGGCAATGTCGAAGACTTCCAGGCCATGTTGGACTGCCTAGAAATGTGGTTCTGCTGTTGTTCGAGGGCTCTGGAAATGTAGCACGCCTGAAGTAACGTGCAGTGTGTTGCCCATCACTCGGCAGACACAGAGGGCCTCCGAGGGACCTATGGGCCTCGATGTTGCTCAGTAGGCCCACAGGGGTGTGGGGGTACTCAGTGATCTTGGAACGAAAACGATGCTCACCCGAGGGGCCTAGGAGTTCTCAAAGGGTACCTTCTTTAAAATAAAGCAGAACAGCGACTAAGAGCTCATGGGAAGACCTGCCTGCCTCCCGTTCTGCATGGCTACTCGGGGCCTTACCTCGAGGCAAGGACTCACGTTGAGATTCCCTTTAGCTCTAGAGCATTACAAGAAGAGAGCCACCCCGGCCATGGAAGCACCCTGTGTAGCCAGAGAAAACCCATTTTCTTCCCAGACCCATGCCTACGGCGTCCAGAGGCCTGACAACAGCAGAGAATTTCAGGGAGCTTCCAGGGAGCATGAATGGGGCTTTCCAAATGGAAAAGCAAGGCTAGTACCATCCCGCCCCCATTTCCATGGGCACACGCAGCATACATCCCTGTGGTTTCTGACAAGTCAAAAGAGACACAGAGCACACACTGGTTCCTTCCCTGAATCAACTTCTCGAGGCAGAGTGTTCTGCATCTAGTGAACGGCCTCAACCAAGGCACGCCCTAGCTAGGCCTCTGGGCCCGGGCCTCTTCAGAAGCCTGCAGTGCTACAGGAAAAACTGTGCTTTAGTGGCAATAGGAACGCAAGCCGACTTTCTCCTGGAGGCAGGGTGACTTCAGGTAGGAGGTCCTGGTTGGAAGGCGAAGCCTAGTGTTTTTTTTCAGTGCCAATCAGAGTAGGGAATGAGTGCGACTTCCACGGCATGTTGGAACCTGCTAGAACCGTGCCCGTGAACCTGTGGTAGTGCTGGGGAAATCAAGCTGTCCCAAGAAAGAGTGTACTGTTTTGCCCATCACTCGGCATACACAGTGTGAGTACGAAGGCCTACGGGCCTGGATGTTGTTTAGAAGAGCCAGGGGAGCCTGGGGGTACTCAGTGTTCTTGCAGGGAATAGGGTTTCCAGGCGAGGCACCTAGGTGTCCCGCAAAGCGTACTGGCGTTCAAATGCTGCAGAGCAGCGGCTACCGCCTCATGGAAACTGCTGCACGCCTCCGCTTCTGCAGAGCAATTCAGGGCCTTACATCGAGGCAAGTCCTCACGTTGAGTGTCCCGTGAGCGACACCGCATGGTAGGATGCTGTCTTTCTCCTTGAGTAGAGAGACTTCAGGTACGAGGTCCTCTAAGAATTCTAAGCAGAGTGTTTTCTCATGGCAGCTCAAACGAGGGCAATGTCGAAGACTTCCAGGCCATGTTGGACTGCCTAGAAATGTGGTTCTGCTGTTGTTCGAGGGCTCTGGAAATGTAGCACGCCTGAAGTAACGTGCAGTGTGTTGCCCATCACTCGGCAGACACAGAGGGCCTCCGAGGGACCTATGGGCCTCGATGTTGCTCAGTAGGCCCACAGGGGTGTGGGGGTACTCAGTGATCTTGGAACGAAAACGATGCTCACCCGAGGGGCCTAGGAGTTCTCAAAGGGTACCTTCTTTAAAATAAAGCAGAACAGCGACTAAGAGCTCATGGGAAGACCTGCCTGCCTCCCGTTCTGCATGGCTACTCGGGGCCTTACCTCGAGGCAAGGACTCACGTTGAGATTCCCTTTAGCTCTAGAGCATTACGAGAAGAGAGCCACCCCGGCCATGGAAGCACCCTGTGTAGCCAGAGAAAACCCATTTTCTTCCCAGACCCATGCCTACGGCGTCCAGAGGCCTGACAACAGCAGAGAATTTCAGGGAGCTTCCAGGGAGCATGAATGGGGCTTTCCAAATGGAAAAGCAAGGCTAGTACCATCCCGCCCCCATTTCCATGGGCACACGCAGCATACATCCCTGTGGTTTCTGACAAGTCAAAAGAGACACAGAGCACACACTGGTTCCTTCCCTGAATCAACTTCTCGAGGCAGAGTGTTCTGCATCTAGTGAACGGCCTCAACCAAGGCACGCCCTAGCTAGGCCTCTGGGCCCGTGCCTCTTCAGAAGCCTGCAGTGCTACAGGAAAAACTGTGCTTTAGTGGCAATAGGAACGCAAGCCGACTTTCTCCTGGAGGCAGGGTGACTTCAGGTAGGAGGTCCTGGTTGGAAGGCGAAGCCTAGTGTTTTTTTTTCAGTGCCAATCAGAGTAGGGAATGAGTGCGACTTCCACGGCATGTTGGAACCTGCTAGAACCGTGCCCGTGAACCTGTGGTAGTGCTGGGGAAATCAAGCTGTCCCAAGAAAGAGTGTACTGTTTTGCCCATCACTCGGCATACACAGTGTGAGTACGAAGGCCTATGGGCCTGGATGTTGTTTAGAAGAGCCAGGGGAGCCTGGGGGTACTCAGTGTTCTTGCAGGGAATAGGGTTTCCAGGCGAGGCACCTAGGTGTCCCGCAAAGCGTACTGGCGTTCAAATGCTGCAGAGCAGCGGCTACCGCCTCATGGAAACTGCTGCACGCCTCCGCTTCTGCAGAGCAATTCAGGGCCTTACCTCGAGGCAAGTCCTCACGTTGAGTGTCCCGTGAGCGACACCGCATGGTAGGATGCTGTCTTTCTCCTTGAGTAGAGAGACTTCAGGTACGAGGTCCTCTAAGAATTCTAAGCAGAGTGTTTTCTCATGGCAGCTCAAACGAGGGCAATGTCGAAGACTTCCAGGCCATGTTGGACTGCCTAGAAATGTGGTTCTGCTGTTGTTCGAGGGCTCTGGAAATGTAGCACGCCTGAAGTAACGTGCAGTGTGTTGCCCATCACTCGGCAGACACAGAGGGCCTCCGAGGGACCTATGGGCCTCGATGTTGCTCAGTAGGCCCACAGGGGTGTGGGGGTACTCAGTGATCTCGGAACGAAAACGATGCTCACCCGAGGGGCCTAGGAGTTCTCAAAGGGTACCTTCTTTAAAATAAAGCAGAACAGCGACTAAGAGCTCATGGGAAGAGCTGCCTGCCTCCTGTTCTGCATGGCTACTCGGGGCCTTACCTCGAGGCAAGGACTCACGTTGAGATTCCCTTTAGCTCTAGAGCATTACAAGAAGAGAGCCACCCCGGCCATGGAAGCACCCTGTGTAGCCAGAGAAAACCCATTTTCTTCCCAGACCCATGCCTACGGCGTCCAGAGGCCTGACAACAGCAGAGAATTTCAGGGAGCTTCCAGGGAGCATGAATGGGGCTTTCCAAATGGAAAAGCAAGGCTAGTACCATCCCGCCCCCATTTCCATGGGCACACGCAGCATACATCCCTGTGGTTTCTGACAAGTCAAAAGAGACACAGAGCACACACTGGTTCCTTCCCTGAATCAACTTCTCGAGGCAGAGTGTTCTGCATCTAGTGAACGGCCTCAACCAAGGCACGCCCTAGCTAGGCCTCTGGGCCCGTGCCTCTTCAGAAGCCTGCAGTGCTACAGGAAAAACTGTGCTTTAGTGGCAATAGGAACGCAAGCCGACTTTCTCCTGGAGGCAGGGTGACTTCAGGTAGGAGGTCCTGGTTGGAAGGCGAAGCCTAGTGTTTTTTTTTCAGTGCCAATCAGAGTAGGGAATGAGTGCGACTTCCACGGCATGTTGGAACCTGCTAGAACCGTGCCCGTGAACCTGTGGTAGTGCTGGGGAAATCAAGCTGTCCCAAGAAAGAGTGTACTGTTTTGCCCATCACTCGGCATACACAGTGTGAGTACGAAGGCCTACGGGCCTGGATGTTGTTTAGAAGAGCCAGGGGAGCCTGGGGGTACTCAGTGTTCTTGCAGGGAATAGGGTTTCCAGGCGAGGCACCTAGGTGTCCCGCAAAGCGTACTGGCGTTCAAATGCTGCAGAGCAGCGGCTACCGCCTCATGGAAACTGCTGCACGCCTCCGCTTCTGCAGAGCAATTCAGGGCCTTACCTCGAGGCAAGTCCTCACGTTGAGTGTCCCGTGAGCGACACCGCATGGTAGGATGCTGTCTTTCTCCTTGAGTAGAGAGACTTCAGGTACGAGGTCCTCTAAGAATTCTAAGCAGAGTGTTTTCTCATGGCAGCTCAAACGAGGGCAATGTCGAAGACTTCCAGGCCATGTTGGACTGCCTAGAAATGTGGTTCTGCTGTTGTTCGAGGGCTCTGGAAATGTAGCACGCCTGAAGTAACGTGCAGTGTGTTGCCCATCACTCGGCAGACACAGAGGGCCTCCGAGGGACCTATGGGCCTCGATGTTGCTCAGTAGGCCCACAGGGGTGTGGGGGTACTCAGTGATCTTGGAACGAAAACGATGCTCACCCGAGGGGCCTAGGAGTTCTCAAAGGGTACCTTCTTTAAAATAAAGCAGAACAGCGACTAAGAGCTCATGGGAAGACCTGCCTGCCTCCCGTTCTGCATGGCTACTCGGGGCCTTACCTCGAGGCAAGGACTCACGTTGAGATTCCCTTTAGCTCTAGAGCATGGCTAGATGAGCCCCACCCCGGCCATGGAAGCACCCTGTGTAGCCAGAGAAAACCCATTTTCTTCCCAGACCCATGCCTACGGCGTCCAGAGGCCTGACAACAGCAGAGAATTTCAGGGAGCTTCCAGGGAGCATGAATGGGGCTTTCCAAATGGAAAAGCAAGGCTAGTACCATCCCGCCCCCATTTCCATGGGCACACGCAGCATACATCCCTGTGGTTTCTGACAAGTCAAAAGAGACACAGAGCACACACTGGTTCCTTCCCTGAATCAACTTCTCGAGGCAGAGTGTTCTGCATCTAGTGAACGGCCTCAACCAAGGCACGCCCTAGCTAGGCCTCTGGGCCCGTGCCTCTTCAGAAGCCTGCAGTGCTACAGGAAAAACTGTGCTTTAGTGGCAATAGGAACGCAAGCCGACTTTCTCCTGGAGGCAGGGTGACTTCAGGTAGGAGGTCCTGGTTGGAAGGCGAAGCCTAGTGTTTTTTTTCAGTGCCAATCAGAGTAGGGAATGAGTGCGACTTCCACGGCATGTTGGAACCTGCTAGAACCGTGCCCGTGAACCTGTGGTAGTGCTGGGGAAATCAAGCTGTCCCAAGAAAGAGTGTACTGTTTTGCCCATCACTCGGCATACACAGTGTGAGTACGAAGGCCTACGGGCCTGGATGTTGTTTGGAAGAGCCAGGGGAGCCTGGGGGTACTCAGTGTTCTTGCAGGGAATAGGGTTTCCAGGCGAGGCACCTAGGTGTCCCGCAAAGCGTACTGGCGTTCAAATGCTGCAGAGCAGCGGCTACCGCCTCATGGAAACTGCTGCACGCCTCCGCTTCTGCAGAGCAATTCAGGGCCTTACCTCGAGGCAAGTCCTCACGTTGAGTGTCCCGTGAGCGACACCGCATGGTAGGATGCTGTCTTTCTCCTTGAGTAGAGAGACTTCAGGTACGAGGTCCTCTAAGAATTCTAAGCAGAGTGTTTTCTCATGGCAGCTCAAACGAGGGCAATGTCGAAGACTTCCAGGCCATGTTGGACTGCCTAGAAATGTGGTTCTGCTGTTGTTCGAGGGCTCTGGAAATGTAGCACGCCTGAAGTAACGTGCAGTGTGTTGCCCATCACTCGGCAGACACAGAGGGCCTCCGAGGGACCTATGGGCCTCGATGTTGCTCAGTAGGCCCACAGGGGTGTGGGGGTACTCAGTGATCTTGGAACGAAAACGATGCTCACCCGAGGGGCCTAGGAGTTCTCAAAGGGTACCTTCTTTAAAATAAAGCAGAACAGCGACTAAGAGCTCATGGGAAGACCTGCCTGCCTCCCGTTCTGCATGGCTACTCGGGGCCTTACCTCGAGGCAAGGACTCACGTTGAGATTCCCTTTAGCTCTAGAGCATTACAAGAAGAGAGCCACCCCGGCCATGGAAGCACCCTGTGTAGCCAGAGAAAACCCATTTTCTTCCCAGACCCATGCCTACGGCGTCCAGAGGCCTGACAACAGCAGAGAATTTCAGGGAGCTTCCAGGGAGCATGAATGGGGCTTTCCAAATGGAAAAGCAAGGCTAGTACCATCCCGCCCCCATTTCCATGGGCACACGCAGCATACATCCCTGTGGTTTCTGACAAGTCAAAAGAGACACAGAGCACACACTTCGTCCTTCCCTGAATCAACTCCTCGAGGCAGGGTGTTCTGCATGTAGTGAACGGCCTCAACCAAGGCACGCCCTAGCTAGGCCTCTGCGCCCGTGCCTCTTCAGAAGCCTGCAGTGCTACAGGGAAAACTGTGCTTTAGTGGCAATAGGAACGCAAGCCGACTTTCTCCTGGAGGCAGGGTGACTTCAGGTAGGAGGTCCTGGTTGGAAGGCGAAGCCTAGTGTTTTTTTTTCAGTGCCAATCAGAGTAGGGAATGAGTGCGACTTCCACGGCATGTTGGAACCTGCTAGAACCGTGCCCGTGAACCTGTGGTAGTGCTGGGGAAATCAAGCTGTCCCAAGAAAGAGTGTACTGTTTTGCCCATCACTCGGCATACACAGTGTGAGTACGAAGGCCTACGGGCCTGGATGTTGTTTAGAAGAGCCAGGGGAGCCTGGGGGTACTCAGTGTTCTTGCAGGGAATAGGGTTTCCAGGCGAGGCACCTAGGTGTCCCGCAAAGCGTACTGGCGTTCAAATGCTGCAGAGCAGCGGCTACCGCCTCATGGAAACTGCTGCACGCCTCCGCTTCTGCAGAGCAATTCAGGGCCTTACCTCGAGGCAAGTCCTCACGTTGAGTGTCCCGTGAGCGACACCGCATGGTAGGATGCTGTCTTTCTCCTTGAGTAGAGAGACTTCAGGTACGAGGTCCTCTAAGAATTCTAAGCAGAGTGTTTTCTCATGGCAGCTCAAACGAGGGCAATGTCGAAGACTTCCAGGCCATGTTGGACTGCCTAGAAATGTGGTTCTGCTGTTGTTCGAGGGCTCTGGAAATGTAGCACGCCTGAAGTAACGTGCAGTGTGTTGCCCATCACTCGGCAGACACAGAGGGCCTCCGAGGGACCTATGGGCCTCGATGTTGCTCAGTAGGCCCACAGGGGTGTGGGGGTACTCAGTGATCTTGGAACGAAAACGATGCTCACCCGAGGGGCCTAGGAGTTCTCAAAGGGTACCTTCTTTAAAATAAAGCAGAACAGCGACTAAGAGCTCATGGGAAGACCTGCCTGCCTCCCGTTCTGCATGGCTACTCGGGGCCTTACCTCGAGGCAAGGACTCACGTTGAGATTCCCTTTAGCTCTAGAGCATTACAAGAAGAGAGCCACCCCGGCCATGGAAGCACCCTGTGTAGCCAGAGAAAACCCATTTTCTTCCCAGACCCATGCCTACGGCGTCCAGAGGCCTGACAACAGCAGAGAATTTCAGGGAGCTTCCAGGGAGCATGAATGGGGCTTTCCAAATGGAAAAGCAAGGCTAGTACCATCCCGCCCCCATTTCCATGGGCACACGCAGCATACATCCCTGTGGTTTCTGACAAGTCAAAAGAGACACAGAGCACACACTGGTTCCTTCCCTGAATCAACTTCTCGAGGCAGAGTGTTCTGCATCTAGTGAACGGCCTCAACCAAGGCACGCCCTAGCTAGGCCTCTGGGCCCGGGCCTCTTCAGAAGCCTGCAGTGCTACAGGAAAAACTGTGCTTTAGTGGCAATAGGAACGCAAGCCGACTTTCTCCTGGAGGCAGGGTGACTTCAGGTAGGAGGTCCTGGTTGGAAGGCGAAGCCTAGTGTTTTTTTTCAGTGCCAATCAGAGTAGGGAATGAGTGCGACTTCCACGGCATGTTGGAACCTGCTAGAACCGTGCCCGTGAACCTGTGGTAGTGCTGGGGAAATCAAGCTGTCCCAAGAAAGAGTGTACTGTTTTGCCCATCACTCGGCATACACAGTGTGAGTACGAAGGCCTACGGGCCTGGATGTTGTTTAGAAGAGCCAGGGGAGCCTGGGGGTACTCAGTGTTCTTGCAGGGAATAGGGTTTCCAGGCGAGGCACCTAGGTGTCCCGCAAAGCGTACTGGCGTTCAAATGCTGCAGAGCAGCGGCTACCGCCTCATGGAAACTGCTGCACGCCTCCGCTTCTGCAGAGCAATTCAGGGCCTTACCTCGAGGCAAGTCCTCACGTTGAGTGTCCCGTGAGCGACACCGCATGGTAGGATGCTGTCTTTCTCCTTGAGTAGAGAGACTTCAGGTACGAGGTCCTCTAAGAATTCTAAGCAGAGTGTTTTCTCATGGCAGCTCAAACGAGGGCAATGTCGAAGACTTCCAGGCCATGTTGGACTGCCTAGAAATGTGGTTCTGCTGTTGTTCGAGGGCTCTGGAAATGTAGCACGCCTGAAGTAACGTGCAGTGTGTTGCCCATCACTCGGCAGACACAGAGGGCCTCCGAGGGACCTATGGGCCTCGATGTTGCTCAGTAGGCCCACAGGGGTGTGGGGGTACTCAGTGATCTTGGAACGAAAACGATGCTCACCCGAGGGGCCTAGGAGTTCTCAAAGGGTACCTTCTTTAAAATAAAGCAGAACAGCGACTAAGAGCTCATGGGAAGACCTGCCTGCCTCCCGTTCTGCATGGCTACTCGGGGCCTTACCTCGAGGCAAGGACTCACGTTGAGATTCCCTTTAGCTCTAGAGCATTACGAGAAGAGAGCCACCCCGGCCATGGAAGCACCCTGTGTAGCCAGAGAAAACCCATTTTCTTCCCAGACCCATGCCTACGGCGTCCAGAGGCCTGACAACAGCAGAGAATTTCAGGGAGCTTCCAGGGAGCATGAATGGGGCTTTCCAAATGGAAAAGCAAGGCTAGTACCATCCCGCCCCCATTTCCATGGGCACACGCAGCATACATCCCTGTGGTTTCTGACAAGTCAAAAGAGACACAGAGCACACACTGGTTCCTTCCCTGAATCAACTTCTCGAGGCAGAGTGTTCTGCATCTAGTGAACGGCCTCAACCAAGGCACGCCCTAGCTAGGCCTCTGGGCCCGTGCCTCTTCAGAAGCCTGCAGTGCTACAGGAAAAACTGTGCTTTAGTGGCAATAGGAACGCAAGCCGACTTTCTCCTGGAGGCAGGGTGACTTCAGGTAGGAGGTCCTGGTTGGAAGGCGAAGCCTAGTGTTTTTTTTTCAGTGCCAATCAGAGTAGGGAATGAGTGCGACTTCCACGGCATGTTGGAACCTGCTAGAACCGTGCCCGTGAACCTGTGGTAGTGCTGGGGAAATCAAGCTGTCCCAAGAAAGAGTGTACTGTTTTGCCCATCACTCGGCATACACAGTGTGAGTACGAAGGCCTACGGGCCTGGATGTTGTTTAGAAGAGCCAGGGGAGCCTGGGGGTACTCAGTGTTCTTGCAGGGAATAGGGTTTCCAGGCGAGGCACCTAGGTGTCCCGCAAAGCGTACTGGCGTTCAAATGCTGCAGAGCAGCGACTACGGCCTCATGGAAACTGCTGCACGCCTCCGCTTCTGCAGAGCAATTCAGGGCCTTACCTCGAGGCAAGTCCTCACGTTGAGTGTCCCGTGAGCGACACCGCATGGTAGGATGCTGACTTTCTCCTTGAGTAGAGAGACTTCAGGTACGAGGTCCTCTAAGAATTCTAAGCAGAGTGTTTTCTCATGGCAGCTCAAACGAGGGCAATGTCGAAGACTTCCAGGCCATGTTGGACTGCCTAGAAATGTGGTTCTGCTGTTGTTCGAGGGCTCTGGAAATGTAGCACGCCTGAAGTAACGTGCAGTGTGTTGCCCATCACTCGGCAGACACAGAGGGCCTCTGAGGGACCTATGGGCCTCGATGTTGCTCAGTAGGACCACACGGGTGTGGGGGTACTCAGTGATCTTGGAACGAAAATGATGCTCACCCGAGGGGCCTAGGAGTTCTCAAAGGGTACCTTCTTTAAAATAAAGCAGAACAGCGACTAAGAGCTCATGGGAAGACCTGCCTGCCTCCCGTTCTGCATGGCTACTCGGGGCCTTACCTCGAGGCAAGGACTCACGTTGAGATTCCCTTTAGCTCTAGAGCATTACAAGAAGAGAGCCACCCCGGCCATGGAAGCACCCTGTGTAGCCAGAGAAAACCCATTTTCTTCCCAGACCCATGCCTACAGCGTCCAGAGGCCTGACAACAGCAGAGAATTTCAGGGAGCTTCCAGGGAGCATGAATGGGGCTTTCCAAATGGAAAAGCAAGGCTAGTACCATCCCGCCCCCATTTCCATGGGCACACGCAGCATACATCCCTGTGGTTTCTGACAAGTCAAAAGAGACACAGAGCACACACTGGTTCCTTCCCTGAATCAACTTCTCGAGGCAGAGTGTTCTGCATCTAGTGAACGGCCTCAACCAAGGCACGCCCTAGCTAGGCCTCTGGGCCCGTGCCTCTTCAGAAGCCTGCAGTGCTACAGGAAAAACTGTGCTTTAGTGGCAATAGGAACGCAAGCCGACTTTCTCCTGGAGGCAGGGTGACTTCAGGTAGGAGGTCCTGGTTGGAAGGCGAAGCCTAGTGTTTTTTTTTCAGTGCCAATCAGAGTAGGGAATGAGTGCGACTTCCACGGCATGTTGGAACCTGCTAGAACCGTGCCCGTGAACCTGTGGTAGTGCTGGGGAAATCAAGCTGTCCCAAGAAAGAGTGTACTGTTTTGCCCATCACTCGGCATACACAGTGTGAGTACGAAGGCCTACGGGCCTGGATGTTGTTTAGAAGAGCCAGGGGAGCCTGGGGGTACTCAGTGTTCTTGCAGGGAATAGGGTTTCCAGGCGAGGCACCTAGGTGTCCCGCAAAGCGTACTGGCGTTCAAATGCTGCAGAGCAGCGGCTACCGCCTCATGGAAACTGCTGCACGCCTCCGCTTCTGCAGAGCAATTCAGGGCCTTACCTCGAGGCAAGTCCTCACGTTGAGTGTCCCGTGAGCGACACCGCATGGTAGGATGCTGTCTTTCTCCTTGAGTAGAGAGACTTCAGGTACGAGGTCCTCTAAGAATTCTAAGCAGAGTGTTTTCTCATGGCAGCTCAAACGAGGGCAATGTCGAAGACTTCCAGGCCATGTTGGACTGCCTAGAAATGTGGTTCTGCTGTTGTTCGAGGGCTCTGGAAATGTAGCACGCCTGAAGTAACGTGCAGTGTGTTGCCCATCACTCGGCAGACACAGAGGGCCTCCGAGGGACCTATGGGCCTCGATGTTGCTCAGTAGGCCCACAGGGGTGTGGGGGTACTCAGTGATCTCGGAACGAAAACGATGCTCACCCGAGGGGCCTAGGAGTTCTCAAAGGGTACCTTCTTTAAAATAAAGCAGAACAGCGACTAAGAGCTCATGGGAAGAGCTGCCTGCCTCCTGTTCTGCATGGCTACTCGGGGCCTTACCTCGAGGCAAGGACTCACGTTGAGATTCCCTTTAGCTCTAGAGCATGGCTAGATGAGCCCCACCCCGGCCATGGAAGCACCCTGTGTAGCCAGAGAAAACCCATTTTCTTCCCAGACCCATGCCTACAGCGTCCAGAGGCCTGACAACAGCAGAGAATTTCAGGGAGCTTCCAGGGAGCATGAATGGGGCTTTCCAAATGGAAAAGCAAGGCTAGTACCATCCCGCCCCCATTTCCATGGGCACACGCAGCATACATCCCTGTGGTTTCTGACAAGTCAAAAGAGACACAGAGCACACACTTCGTCCTTCCCTGAATCAACTCCTCGAGGCAGGGTGTTCTGCATGTAGTGAACGGCCTCAACCAAGGCACGCCCTAGCTAGGCCTCTGCGCCCGTGCCTCTTCAGAAGCCTGCAGTGCTACAGGGAAAACTGTGCTTTAGTGGCAATAGGAACGCAAGCCGACTTTCTCCTGGAGGCAGGGTGACTTCAGGTAGGAGGTCCTGGTTGGAAGGCGAAGCCTAGTGTTTTTTTTTCAGTGCCAATCAGAGTAGGGAATGAGTGCGACTTCCACGGCATGTTTGGAACCTGCTAGAACCGTGCCCGTGAACCTGTGGTAGTGCTGGGAAATCAAGCTGTCCCAAGAAAGAGTGTACTGTTTTGCCCATCACTCGGCATACACAGTGTGAGTACGAAGGCCTACGGGCCTGGATGTTGTTTAGAAGAGCCAGGGGAGCCTGGGGGTACTCAGTGTTCTTGCAGGGAATAGGGTTTCCAGG
The DNA here is from genome assembly GCF_028564815.1 of Eubalaena glacialis. NCBI lineage: Eukaryota > Metazoa > Chordata > Mammalia > Artiodactyla > Balaenidae > Eubalaena > Eubalaena glacialis. The sequence continues at coordinate 104,813 of NW_026871531.1, forward strand.
CGAGGCACCTAGGTGTCCCGCAAAGCGTACTGGCGTTCAAATGCTGCAGAGCAGCGGCTACCGCCTCATGGAAACTGCTGCACGCCTCCGCTTCTGCAGAGCAATTCAGGGCCTTACCTCGAGGCAAGTCCTCACGTTGAGTGTCCCGTGAGCGACACCGCATGGTAGGATGCTGTCTTTCTCCTTGAGTAGAGAGACTTCAGGTACGAGGTCCTCTAAGAATTCTAAGCAGAGTGTTTTCTCATGGCAGCTCAAACGAGGGCAATGTCGAAGACTTCCAGGCCATGTTGGACTGCCTAGAAATGTGGTTCTGCTGTTGTTCGAGGGCTCTGGAAATGTAGCACGCCTGAAGTAACGTGCAGTGTGTTGCCCATCACTCGGCAGACACAGAGGGCCTCCGAGGGACCTATGGGCCTCGATGTTGCTCAGTAGGCCCACAGGGGTGTGGGGGTACTCAGTGATCTTGGAACGAAAACGATGCTCACCCGAGGGGCCTAGGAGTTCTCAAAGGGTACCTTCTTTAAAATAAAGCAGAACAGCGACTAAGAGCTCATGGGAAGACCTGCCTGCCTCCCGTTCTGCATGGCTACTCGGGGCCTTACCTCGAGGCAAGGACTCACGTTGAGATTCCCTTTAGCTCTAGAGCATTACAAGAAGAGAGCCACCCCGGCCATGGAAGCACCCTGTGTAGCCAGAGAAAACCCATTTTCTTCCCAGACCCATGCCTACGGCGTCCAGAGGCCTGACAACAGCAGAGAATTTCAGGGAGCTTCCAGGGAGCATGAATGGGGCTTTCCAAATGGAAAAGCAAGGCTAGTACCATCCCGCCCCCATTTCCATGGGCACACGCAGCATACATCCCTGTGGTTTCTGACAAGTCAAAAGAGACACAGAGCACACACTGGTTCCTTCCCTGAATCAACTTCTCGAGGCAGAGTGTTCTGCATCTAGTGAACGGCCTCAACCAAGGCACGCCCTAGCTAGGCCTCTGGGCCCGGGCCTCTTCAGAAGCCTGCAGTGCTACAGGAAAAACTGTGCTTTAGTGGCAATAGGAACGCAAGCCGACTTTCTCCTGGAGGCAGGGTGACTTCAGGTAGGAGGTCCTGGTTGGAAGGCGAAGCCTAGTGTTTTTTTTCAGTGCCAATCAGAGTAGGGAATGAGTGCGACTTCCACGGCATGTTGGAACCTGCTAGAACCGTGCCCGTGAACCTGTGGTAGTGCTGGGGAAATCAAGCTGTCCCAAGAAAGAGTGTACTGTTTTGCCCATCACTCGGCATACACAGTGTGAGTACGAAGGCCTACGGGCCTGGATGTTGTTTAGAAGAGCCAGGGGAGCCTGGGGGTACTCAGTGTTCTTGCAGGGAATAGGGTTTCCAGGCGAGGCACCTAGGTGTCCCGCAAAGCGTACTGGCGTTCAAATGCTGCAGAGCAGCGGCTACCGCCTCATGGAAACTGCTGCACGCCTCCGCTTCTGCAGAGCAATTCAGGGCCTTACATCGAGGCAAGTCCTCACGTTGAGTGTCCCGTGAGCGACACCGCATGGTAGGATGCTGTCTTTCTCCTTGAGTAGAGAGACTTCAGGTACGAGGTCCTCTAAGAATTCTAAGCAGAGTGTTTTCTCATGGCAGCTCAAACGAGGGCAATGTCGAAGACTTCCAGGCCATGTTGGACTGCCTAGAAATGTGGTTCTGCTGTTGTTCGAGGGCTCTGGAAATGTAGCACGCCTGAAGTAACGTGCAGTGTGTTGCCCATCACTCGGCAGACACAGAGGGCCTCCGAGGGACCTATGGGCCTCGATGTTGCTCAGTAGGCCACAGGGGTGTGGGGGTACTCAGTGATCTTGGAACGAAAACGATGCTCACCCGAGGGGCCTAGGAGTTCT